>NW_025215025.1:8058-39379 GCF_004010195.1 Chiloscyllium plagiosum
AATACCAGCCGGTGAGCGGCCAGTATGAAGGATCCCCTACCTTACTCTTGATTCAAACTGATTTCCTACGGCGCTTCTGTGTTTTCCTCGAGACGACAAACAGACGCTGGTCCCTCTGCTCAGCGGGACAAGATTTAAATGTACCAGAGTTCACTCTTTCTGCCGGGTGTTTGCAACTGACTGATCCCATCAGAATCTGAATGGTCAATGGCTTGAGTCCATATCATGTCAAAGGAAATGAACAAAAACCACACAAATTCAAAAACGCGTGGGTGCATCTGTCAATAACTCAAGGTAATGTGAAATTAGAAATTATTCTTTCTTCCCAATACTTTCTTGCCACAGCATCTTTCGGTAGATCAGCCTGTTAGCTCAGGTGGGTCACTAATGCTCCCCATAGCTCCATGATTGCAATCTTTGTGGAAACCGACTTTGCGTGGGTTTCCTCCGGGTGCTCCGGTTTCCTCCCACAGTCCAAAGATGTGCAGGTCAGGTGAATTGGTCATGCTAAATTGCCCATAGTGTTAGGTAAGGGGTAGATGTAGGGGTATGGGTGGGTTGCGCTTCGGCGGGGCGGTGTGGACTTGTTGGGCCGAAAGGCCTGTTTCCACACTGTAAGTAATCTAATCTAATAGCGTTTCTGCTGTAAAAAAGGAATCAGGATGTTAACTCTGGCCCAGATCACGCAGCCAGCCGACATCTTAACACTGTCGTTCCCCTCCTTTTTTTTAAACAAACAGAAAAAAATGACAATGACAGCGCCGACCAAACACAAAGCAGACTCAGGGGCATTCCTCAAAAGCGGACACAAGGGGAAGCTTAATCAAACAAATTCGGCGAGGCCCTCGAAAAACAGCAACGGTTCAAGAAAACCTTGTTGTGGAAAAGGAAATCTTACTTCGAATCAGGAGAGAAGACATGGAACGATTAACGAGTGTTTAAACATGGCCATGCGGCATTGCATCTTTGTTCAGAAAAGGCCACTGTATTCCAATGAAATACAGAGTGTTACAAGTTATATAGTACATCACAAAACCCACTGCTCATTAACTACGCATCTTCGGGGCAGTCGTACGGTCCACATACATTGTCTACTCCTACAGTTTCTTAATGTCTGCAAAACTGCAGTTTTAGCTGGGCAGAAACATAAACCTACAAGGATCATTATTGAAACATACATCATTATGAAGCATAACTTTTGTCGCAGGGGCCAGAGGGGAAGGGCCATTTTCCACTGCAAGGTTATGTTAACAAAACATAGTCCTCAGTTTGGACTCGATAAACAGTTTGTCAGCAGTCGCCGTTTTACTGCAAATATCATTTTGTCAAATATGTTTTCTGCACACTTTTGTGTCAATTCCGGTCAAACCTCTTCTGCACCAACCTTGCAGTGATGACATGGCTAGCCTTTCGAATTCTAATTGTGTTTCTCCGTCCGGTCTCTTTTGCTGCACCAGACTTATTTTCCTAAATCATAAACTCTGGGTTTGCCAGCCTATCCAGGCGCTTAATCTAACGGACCAGACCATAAAAAAATAAACAATTCAGAGGTGGTGGGCTCCGACCTCACTCAGCAGACCAGGCTGAAAGGTAAGTGTGGAGAACAGGCTGAAGGTAGAGACGGAAGGTTTGCCAGCCTATCCAGGCGCTTAATCTAACGGACCAGACCATAAAAAAATAAACAATTCAGAGGTGGTGGGCTCCGACCTCACTCAGCAGACCAGGCTGAAAGGTAAGTGTGGAGAACAGGCTGAAGGTAGAGACGGAAGGGGGCCAGGATTCTTATTATAATAAATTGTCCTGTATTTCGCTCGCAACCGCTTTCCTCACCTTATGATGGACTCTTGCCTGAAACGTCGATTTTCCTGCTCCTCGGATGCTACCTGACCTACTGTGCTTTACAAGCACCACACTAATATCGACTCTGCATTCCTCACCTGAACCATGAGCCTCGCCCTCAGTGGAGACAGATGGCAAGGGAAAATGGCAAATGGGCGCCTACTAAAACATCTGTCAATCTACGTTTCACTCGCATTTCGAATATTTTGCGTTATCCCGACCTGAGCTGGAATGTTGGTCTGCAGAGAAGGCACGTGCCTTGCACGACTGACAATTGGAAAGACTGCTGGCTAGAATTTCTTGACTATGATGGCCTGAGATTGTGGTAAATTGACGAGGGCGCCCTGCTTCTTTTCATTATTTGTTGAGTGTTCTGTACTGTCCATCAGTCCTACCGGTGTGTCTTTGGTCCTAATTGTTTGTCGTGTTTGTATCTGGCTTTGTCGGTGCTGCAGCCTGCCTTGCATGCGGTCACTGAAGGGGATATGAGTGCACAGAACCCCAGACTCTCCGAGGGCAGACAGCCCACAGGCACAGCTCTGCCTTTCTCCCTCAGTGAGAATGGACCACAGCCACTGATTCTTTCACGGAGGTCACAAAGCTGCCAAGGTAAAACATATGTTTCAATTCAAATAGGAGATCCTCTTGTTACAATAGTGTGTTGCTGCAAAAGCACAGCAGGTCAGGAAGCATATGAGGGACGAGTAGGAAGATCGACATTTCGTGCCACAGCCCTCGAAATCCAGCCCCAATGCAAGTCCAAGCTCTGGTCCCAACTCTAATCCAGTACCAGTCCTGATCCTAGCACCCATCCCTGCCATGCCTTCACTTTTCCCCCGGACTTCACCCTCACTGGGGATAAATGTTCAGTCCTCAGTAAAGGCTGCACCTTTACCCCTCTGAGGTCCAGATTCATGAGTTCAAAACACGCTGCGACCTTGAAGTTATTCCGCCTCCGTGCCCACTTTTACAACCTAGACACGTTCTCCCACCTCAAGACACCTCATCCTCCACCTGGACACCACGTGCTGACCTGTACCTGCCTTTGGTCTCTTAATTTCAAACTGCCACCGTGACATCAACTGCCTCAACCTGTCCGACCGCCTCAGTAAATCTAAGCTCTCACCCTCACAATGCGCAGCCCTCCACTCCCTCTGCTGTAACCCGAACCTCACCATCAAACCAGTGGACACAGGGGGTGCAGTGGTAGTTTGGTACACTGACCTCTACACCGCTGAAGCCAGGCGCCAAATCGAAGACACATTCTCCTACCGTCCCCCTGACGAAGCCCTCAACCCCCATCACCAAACCATCATTTCCTAGACCATACACAAGCTCATCACCTCCAGGGATCTCCCACACAAAGCTTCTAACCTCATAGCTCGGGATCCACGCACCGGCTGATTCAACCTCCTACCCTTGATTCACAAGTCTGAGTACCCCGGCTGACTTGTAATCTGAGCCTTTTCCTGCCCCACCGAGCTAACCTCCACCTATCTCGATGCTGTCCTATCCCATTGGTCCAGGAACTCCCTACATACATTCAGGGCACCACCCACCCCCTTGACCTCCTTCAAAACTTCGGTTTTCTCGGCCCCAACTCCTCATTTTCAACATGGACAACCAGTTTCGCTACACCTCCATCTGCCATGATCAGGGCCTTCAAGCCCTCCGTCTCTTCCTCTCCCGATTTCCACACCAATATCCTTCCATTGACACTCTTATTCGTTTCGCTGAACTGGTCCTCACTCTCAACAGTCTCTCCTTGCAATTCTCCCATATCGTCCAGATGAAAGGCTCCAGCCCGAAACTTCGATTTACCTGCTCCCCGGATGCTCCTGACCTGAAGTGCTTTTCCAGCAACACACTCTCAACTCTGATCGCCAGCATCTGCAGATCTCACTGTCTCCCTGTAAATCAGTGAGGCCACTGGGCAGAGGACTATTGGGCAGCCTCAAGCCAGCAACACGCGAATGGGGCCACTCTCTCCCAGCCCTCCCACACACAGCAAAATCGGATTCCTCTATCGTGGCAGCCTCAAACGGCTGCCTACACGGTGGCTGAGTCATTTCCCCAGACTCCGAAATCCTCGGGCTGCCTCGCAAAGGACCCGATCAGGCTGCCTCCATACGCCTCTCCCAGTGTCTGTCAGAAAAAGACAGGATGCACGCGGAGTTGTGAGGAGAGGATTCTCATTTCAGTCTTGCTGAACTCTGGGGCCATCCACTGATCTGCACCTTCCTCTGTCGAACTTTCCTCTCGTTCGCAAACTGGTCCCACCATGGCTATCTCTGTAGTACACATTTTACAGTCGTTATCTGATTTGTCAACTTTTGCATAGATTTTGTCACATCGACAATATGTGTATCATGCCCAGTAGCCTTCCTGGGCCTGCAAACTGTGTGAACGAAAAGCTAGCATTCATTGCTCTCCACAAGGTGTCACGCTCGGAATCCCCGACACACATCTTTCCATGCTTCAGTCTGCCACTTCCAAATGCCCAGTGTCCTGTACGCCTTCAGAATACATCTGTGCCTGATCATATTCGCACTCACCTGAACTTGACCTCCTTGACCCCCTCCTTTCCCTCTTGCCAACAGCCTTTCTCTCCCCCACTACATCCTGCATCTGCTGAGTGGTATTGACAGAGCTGCCTTTGCCAATTGGATTGCACTGCCTCAGGCCCGCAAGAGCAGTCATCACATTGCAGTGTGCTTGTGTACTTTCATCTCGCTCTGACAATCCCGCTGGCCCTGATCGGACTGTATTTTTTGGGCCGACAGGAGGTTGCAGCAGAAGTCCAGCTCAATGCAGAGTAGACTGCACTGCTCTGCTACGATCTGGCTTAGATTCAACCTGTTCCTCCCATGGTCTAGAGCCACTCGCTGCCCAAGAACTAGTAATCATTTACAGCGCGGCTACAACAGCGACCACTGCAATTTGCCCCCATTGACCCTGCCAGTACTCCCTCAGTTCAGATTGCCTAACTAGCGCAGAATGATTTCTGCGAGGGCTGCCTTCTATCATTGCTGGCCACATTCAACAAACAGAGCCCAGCTACTGGCCCCTTTTAAGAAGCACCCCTACTGCTAAGCAACTCTCCAGCCTCGGTGTGGACACAGAACTCAAATTATGCAGTCCGAGTTCTATCTTCCTCATCACATACCATAACACTCAAGCAGGGAAGTGTCCTCCCATCAGTCCGGCAATACAATCTATCACCGTCGGCAACAGTGGGAATCAAATCAGTCATTGATTCCATCTTAAAATATGGCGTCTTAGTGCCTACGACCAGCGCCTGCAATATCCCTGTGCTGCCTATACCAAAAACCACGAGGTCAGGGGTATTGCACTTCACTCATGACCTACGGGAAACCAATTCTGTCGTTTTTACCTGCTCGCCGGTGGTCCCTGAAACTAATGTCATTCTCAACAGTATCCCTGCATCGGCCACTTGCCTCTCTGTTGTCGTCTTCTTTTCAGCCTTTTTCTCCATGAAATTATCCCCTGAGAGCGAGGACATTTTTCTCCTTTACTTACCATCGCTGGCAGTGTACATGCATGCGGCTTGCGCAAAGGTATACCCCACTATGTATGCCTCTGCATACAACGGACGCGTGCAACTCTCCACTTTCCAAGCCAAAGCAAGCTCCTTCTGTGGGCTGATGATTTATTAGTGGTCTTTACCTCCACTGATTCATGCAGACAGGACACTGTTCTCTTATCTCATTGCCTGACTCAGGATGGACACAGAGTCTGTATGGACAAACTGCAACTCTGTCAGAAGAAAATACAATACCTGGGATATGAACTCTCACACAGTATCAGAGCACTGTCTAAGGAGCAGGTGACAGCCATTACTAAGGTCTCCCCAAACGGACCCAGATGTCAGACCCTCATACCATCAGACACTGGCACAGTACGCCATCCGCATCCCCTGTGAGACTCTTCTGTCTGCTGCGCTACCGGATCAGACATCTCCACAAGCTGCGGAACTGCTCGCTCTTATTATCTTTGAAGACACCTCAGCCAACATTTATTCGGACTCCAGATATACATTCGGAGTCGTCCACGACTTCGGCAATATCTGGAAGCCAGAGGATTTATTACATCAGTAGGGAAGCCATTTCACCACACTCAGTAAATTGCTGAAAGCAATCCTCCTACCCTCTGTCGTGGCTGATATATAGTGTGCTGCTAACATCGCTGCCAGTGACTCCATCACTCGCCGAGATACCTCCGCTGACACAGCAGCTCCTGAAGCTATTTACAACTCCACTACAGTCGTACTGCAGACCCGCAGGATACGGGAGGCTCCAGAATCACTTTGACGCCACTGACACTGTACGAGTCGCTAAACAGGCTGCTCCAACGGTGGATAAGGTCCGTTGGATCCGCCGCGGGGCTTGGGAATCACCATTTCGACAACTACTGATGCACCCCATAAGGCGATCTTATCTGACCCAATACCCACCTCCATGTACTAGATCTGGAAGCCCACAGCATTGACCACACAGCGAAGCGGGGGATGATACATGTGGACAGGTAATCTCGGTATGCGATGGGATTTGCTGCCTTGGCCCCAACCCTACTGTCACGCGGTATGATTTGGCTCCAAAACATTGCGGGTTAGCCGAAAGCCAATTATGACCATCTACCTATTCCTGAGGGACCCTTCACCCACCTAGAAGACATTTGTTAAAGAATAAACTCCTAAACAAGGCTTTAAATATATTTTGGTGATTACTGGTATGTTACGAAAGAATGTGGAAGCATTCAACACGAAAAATGATGACGTGAGGACAGCGTGTAAATTTCGGATGAAAGGTGTTATTTCCATCTTCAGAATCCAGGCTAACATTTAAATTGATGAGTGGACCTGGGAATATCATGGAATCATCACAATCCATATCAGCTCCAGTTATCAGGTGAAACGGATGAATGGCATGCTTATAACTATCCTACTAACATTATCCAGGAATCAGGTCTGTCCTGGCCAGATGCCTTGCTTTAGCCCTTTACACAATACGTGGCAAGTTAAACTGGAGCACGGGGCTCACGCTTTTCGGGGTTCTTACGGGAAGACCCCTGCCGACAGTGACCAGGCTCACAAAACTCCCCACAGGTACAGCCCTACTCCTGACCCAGGAGACCCTGCTGGATTACGTTCAAGCTCTTAACAGGGCCATTAACCTTAACCATGATTTGGGAAAGGCAGCAGTGCCAACACTCCACCGTGAGTCACTTCATACTTTCTAACCTGGGCACTACATAATGATCAATTCACTGGAAAAAGATACTCTCATCGAATTGGAAAGGTTTCTGACAACCCGGACAACTGTCAAATTGAATAGAAAACCAGCATGAGACCTGCTGCAAGCGAACTCCACCGCAACCCGCAACAAACAGGAAACACAGCAAAAGTCAGCTCTGCTCCCTGAGGAAATTTCCAGTTGACCGCCGCTATACTGATCATTTCTCTCCTCACCCTGATCATCCTGCCACGGGATGATTGGAAGCGGGGGCATGTAGTGAGAAATTTTATGTGTTCACGAGTTCTGGGTCAAGCCGATGAGATGTTGTGTTTACGCGCATGCCTCCATGCACTCCCAAGAGTAAATTCCCCTGAAACCCATCCCCTTCAAGGAATCAGAAATCAATGGCGGCTGGAACGCGAGAAGTCCTCGAAGTAACCTCTCTCAGCTTGTCACCGGGAATGGAAAGTTACGGGTGTAAATGTGTGGCCCACTGGAAACCCGCAGGGTACCCATTAAAAAAGTTTTGGGATGGTTCTCCGCTTATGCAATGTTTCCAACGATCCCCCGGCACTACCCCTCACAGACTCGACCAGAAAGCGCAAACCCCTGTAATCTATCAGCCTCAAAAACAGCCATCCAATCAGATGGAATGCCGGCTGGCGCCAGTGCATGAACTCGTTGCTCCTCATCCCTGCAGCAATTTAGTCCACAGCAGAAGACAGTTTACTGATCCTTCACATCTTCAACGTTACCAGCCAAAACACCCCTTCACCAAAAGCTAGAGAGAGTTCCAGACCGACCACTTGAGAATCTATAGTTGTCCTTATGCTATTTGTGGCCACAAAGCCTACCTTTCATTATCCTGTCCCAGGAGCTGTTATGTTGCACATGCGGTGCAGTCCCATTTGCATATCATTTCCAGTCTGTCCCTTTTGCGACGCCACCATATCACAGGAAGCAAAGCCTCACCAATCTTGACCTTGTTCTCTCTGTCCTTTCACCCAAATATGCAACCATTCGATTCAAAATAAAAACTTATAAGCTGGCCCCCACCTTGGAGGAGGAAGCCAACGACCAGCTGAATGCCAAAACTGTTGGCATCCCCAATGTGACCCTGCAAAACTGGATGATCCAGGATTATTTGTTGTTCGAGAAAGTGGGCGCATGCACCCTCATCGTTTCCGATTGCTGCACTTACATACCCAAACCCAGTAAGGACATCAGTAACCCAGCCTGGCATTTCCAATACGCTACCGCTGCACTGCTCAAACAAAAACCGAAATGGGACCTATGGAACTGGGCAAGAACTGTGACAGTTTTCCTGGGGTACAGCCTTGCTACAGGGATTCATATTCGTCATTACTATCATCGTCGATATTGCACTTCTTGCATGGCTATTAAAATGTGTTTAAATCGCCAGCGTTTGTGCTTCAAGGTGCTACCCCCGTCATGCTTACCATGCATCAATGAAGGCTCACCCGAACAATAACTTTGCAACTGACACGGAATAGGCAGCTTTGGACTCGGACTCCAAATACTACCCAACTGATGCTGGCCCGACCGTGTCAGATAACCCCCGGTTCTTGCGACACACCCCCTTTACCTCAAATCCAGTTATCAGACAAAAACAAAAAAAGGAGGAATTGTCAGAGAAAAAAAAACCTACTCTGCCTGCCCACTACTTGTTTGCAGAAGCCATGTCCGTTATTAACTAAACACAACATACGTAAAATGCCTCAAATTGACCACGATCAGCTAAGTAACAAAACAGCAAAACAAGCCATTTTCTAAACAGCTTCCAGACTCAATGAATACACTCCTTGGATGATCTGACAACAGTATTCCGAGCTCACAATCGCATCACCTCTACCGAAGTGATGCAAGAACATCCCCAGTCGCCTCAAGTACTGAACCACACAAAGCCGACCTAGACTGAGTGACACCTGATTCGACGGAAGATTGCACACCACCCTGCATAAGCATTGAAACGAGGATACTGGAGATGAGCACCTGCACCAGACGAGGAACGGACACCCCTGTTACAATTACATTCTTTTTTCCATTCAATATAATTGAATTCATATTGTCTTGGAATTAACAATGCACGACTGGAACACGGATGTAACACTATGCACACTACTTGTATCTACAACACGGGATAGAGAATCCTGGAATTACTTGTGCAGTGTGTCCATGCTGTCCCATTCCTATCAATTTCTCTTGCCCATGATATCGTCAGAAATAAACCAGTATTTGTCTATTTCACAGATCTGTGTGTGACCTCTCTTTGTCATTGACCTTTCTCCACCAGTATTGCTTTGCCATACATAAAATACTTCGTTTACCAGTTTTTCTGTTCAGTGCCAATCAATAGATGAAATTACATATTCGCATTTGTCTGAACTGAATCTCATCGGGACACTCCCAGTCTACAGTCTGGCCAGCTATACCTGTTTCCAGGATGGTTTCTGCTTAGACTCTGTTCAATTAAGCCTTATTGTCCTAAACAACCCCATTGTATTTATTCAGTAACGGTGCTGGTGTCAAAAAACACAGACTCTTCAAATTTTCTGTGCATTTGTCTACAACGTGGTTTGACAATAGATTTCATAGCAGACAAGAGAATTCATTCGGCACAAAGACAAATACGTTCCTTTGGAACAAACAAGCTCTGAAAATGATTGCTGGCAGCCTTTATTATATTGTTGGACATCAGCATTACATGCAGATTATTGTCTTCCACAAGCTGGAGAATGTATTCACTGTATCATTTACAGTGGCTATATGTATCAATCAGACAATGCCTTTGGTTTTATATGAAGCGATAGAAATGTGCAAAAATCGTTAGTATTTCATTTTTTAAAATTTGCAGCAGACAATATAAGCAATGTCCTTGAATGAGTCAGCATTAACAGAAAGAGTTCGGTTTTTCATTCAGCTGGGATTGATGAAGCTCTGCTTTATCAGTTGGCTCGTTACACGACAGGGTACCGCACAAAACTGGCAATTTCACAGTGATTCCCTCTATCCTTAGCAATTTTGATGTACCCGTCTTCACCCCAGTCTGTTCCCCAGCTGGAAAATAAGAAAATCCATTGGTGTTGGAATCAAAACGCTAATAAAAGAGACATGTTTGAAGAAGCATCTGTTTTAACTCTGGTCTACAATTGGAATTATTTTAGGGACTGAATTCTGGAATTACTGAGCTAGATAATGGGTTGTAAAGAATAAGTTGCATCGGGATGGAAAGTGTCAATTGTTTTCTTTTACATCAATTGCTGATCTGTACAGTCCGTATGGACTCACTACAACATTTAAAATGGCATGAGGTGAGATCTTTATCAGGGATAGGTCTGCAGCTGGAGTAGATATGAAGGGGAAAGTGAATAGGGACGGAGGAGAGCAGTATATATGGCCTCCTGGAGATTTTCTTCTTGCCGTATGGAGGAGGAGATTTTCTCAGAGTTTTTTTTACCATCATCGTTCTGAGATTGCCTGCTACAGGATATAGTCTGTGCAGAGTATGAGTTGATTTGGGCACAGGTTACCCAGTGTCTCCTGAACTGCAACGATACCTCGGCCTTAAAATTCCATATCCGGTTACCCTGCCCAAATCACATTTCCAGCTTTACCAAACTGTTCCAGCACCCATTCCACTGTAATACTATCTACCTTATTAAACAACAATGTCTATGTGTTTATAAGCCACCAACATACTTTTTCCTCTGGGAAATCATGTAGAAATGTGTGTATGTGTCAGTGTGCGTGTGTGTCTGTGTCTGTGTGTGTGAGTGTGTCTCTGTGTGTGTATATTCACCCGAACCACAGGACTTATTTCATCAAACATTTTGTATCTAATCTGGCCCTGAAGACGTGACTGCTTCTTTCAAGCCTGACTGCCATGATTGTAATAACGGCAGCCAGCGACGCCTCATAGAATAAATCGCTGAAAGGAGACAGACGGTGGTAGTTGACGGAAAATATTCATTCTAGAGTTCAGTTACTAATGAAGTACTACAAGGATCAGTTTTGGATCCTATTTTTTTAGTCGATTTTTATATAAATGAACTGAACGAGAGCACAGAAGGATGGTGGATTAATATGCGGATGACATTAAGTTCGTTAGAGTTACTAAGGTTGTATGGATTGCGGAGATAGCGAGATAAGCTGAAGAGCTATGACGAAAGGTGGCGAATGCAGTTTAACGTGGAAAAGTGTGAGGTGATTCAGTTTGGAAGGAATCCAATGTAATGTGCGAAGAGTCAGATTCGTGCTTGTGTAGATGAGCACAGAGATCTCGGTGTCGAGGTACATCGATATTTGAATGTTGCCTCCCGGGTTGATAGGGTTATTGAGATAGCATATGGTGTGTTAGCTTTGATTGATAGGGGGATTCAATTTCGGAAATAGGAGATCATGCTTCAAGCCGGACTAAACTCTGTTGCAACTATATTCTGGGTAATGTGCACAGTTCTGGTCACCATATTACAGGAAGAATGTGCATGCTTTGGAACGGGTTCAGATGAGATTTACTGGGAAATCGCCAGTTATGGAGGGAGATATTAAAAGGAAAAGCTGTGGGAGTTAAGGCAGTTTTCGTTAGGAAAAAGTTTGACAGGTGAATTAATTGAGACACATAAGTTAATTAAAATATTTGATAGGTTGGATAGTGAGAGGCTTTTTTCCTTGAATGGCGATGGCTGGCAGGAGGGCTTTAAAATCAACAGTGATAGATATTGGACAGATGTCAGAGGCAGCTTCTTTCCTCAGATTGTTGTCGGGGATTGGAACTCTGCCTGCAACAGTCGAGGTATTGCCACATTTCAGAGTATTTAAATGGTCATTGGTCAGGCATATGGACGAGAATGGAATAATGTTTGTTATATGGACGGGAATGGAATAGTGTTTGTTACATGGGCTTCAGATTGGTTCCACAGGTCGGCGCAACATCGAGTGTTAAAAGGCATGTACTGGGCTATAAAGGTCTATGTTCTACGTTCCAGAATTGGGGCTGTTAATCTGATCCCATCAGTGCCCTAGTGACAAGTGGTTAGAGCTTTGTCCTTGTATCCCTGTGAACAGGTTGTACAGTTGGGTTTGGGATCTGACTGTGCCGCCCATTTCACCAGTAACTTGTTTTTCTGTTGTGTATAGCTGTTAATTTTAATTGTATGTTTGTAATTTGTACTGGTAAGTTTAAAAAATTGTTGTGATTCAGGGATAATGACACTCTGATTCCTGCCTCTGTATGAAGCAATCCTTCACACAAGAACCGTACACTTGTAAGTGCAGCGTTACTTGGTGATGGGATACCTGCCTCAGACTTTCTTTAGATATCATCTCAGACAGCACAACCATTAAGCATTCAGTTCCAGATAAACACAGTGTTACGTGCTCGCTGAACAGATACACAGTTTGCAGCACAGAGACAGGAAATTAATTCCATGTCACGGTCCCTTCTCCGTCTGTGATCAGGTGTTTTTTATTTCATAGAGTACGGACCTGTTTTTAACCAGCCAATAGTTCATTCCATCCTCAATTCCAAAACCAACCACCAGCACTTCATCGGTTACATATCCATTGCAATTTTCATCATAGTAAACTCCTGTAAGGAGACACATATTAAATGGTTTATCTGTGAAATATTCAATTCGTGTTAATTTAGCTTTGATTAATGAACACTGACGTGTCTGTTTTTACTAACTGTCTTCAAATTGATCGTCCTCACTCCGCACCATTACATCTGTTGACTTTAATCAATGTTTCCCAATGACATCGCCTCTGCCATTCTCACTTCCTCTCGGCACAGCCTTCAAAGTCATTGAGTTTTATAGCGTAGAAATGCTTCGATCCTTCGATCGAAATCGTCCATGCTGAGCACAAAACCTCAACCAATCTAGTCCTATTTTCCAGCACTTGGCCAATATCCCTGTAAACCATTCCTGTTCATGTACCCATCCATATGCCTTTTCTATTGTTGTATTTGTATCGCTCTCCACCACTTCCTCTGGTATTTCATTCCAGACACGTACCATGCTCTGTGTGCAAACATTGCTCCTCAGATAACTTTTAAATCTTTCCTTTCTCACCTTAAACATATGTTCTCTCGTTTTGGACTCTCCTTCTCTTTATTCGTCCCATACCCATTATTGTTTATGAACCTCCACAAGCTCACCCTTCAGTCTCTGTCGTACCAGCGAACAAGGCTGCAGTCTTTTCAGCCTAAGGCGAAAGTACGGACTGCAGATGCTGGAGATCAGAGTCCAGATTAGACTTAATCTGGAAATGCACAGCAAGTCAGGCAGCATCTGAGGAGCAGGAAAATCGACTTCATCAGGAAGGGCTTTTGCCCGAAACTCGATTTTCCTCTTAATCCAGATACAGTGAGTGAAGCGTCTTCAGTTTACAATTAAAAAAACGTTGACATGTGCAGTCACTCAGCAGCACATCAGGACAGTTACACCTCACTATCAGTTCTCTTAGCTACAGCACGACGTTTTGAGCTATTTGCATCACTCCGAATGGGAGCAGGTCCATTTCTCATTACCACTCCTGAGCTCAGTTTGTAGCATGATCTAACTTTAACTCGATGATATCTGACAGCACTGGACGGCATGGAACACGGGGGGAGTGCAGGCAGGAACAATGGTAAGGGTCATGGTCCATGGTAAACATTGCAGTAATATTAATACCAAAATAGTGACAGTAAATGTGTCTGTAGATGTATGATTTCTAATACATTATCTTGAACAGTCGATATTATGATTCAAAGACATCATCCAGTGCTCTGCGACTTACCTCCTTTATAATGTTGAAAGGATTTCAGACTTGCATTAATCACAACAGACATCGGTCCTATCTCTCTCACAGCCTGTTCCAATGCTGCCTCGCCTCCCCAAACCCATTTGTAGTCAGTGATTTTCGCAGCAATTTTATCTGGCTGAAATCTGCAGTAGTCTGTATCCTAAATTTTAAATAAAATGTTCAAAAGGAATACTCATTAAGATCATAATAAAGCTCTTTTTTTCTTTGCTTGACACTTTTCTGCATTCCGACTGTGTCAGCCAATTTATTTTCCCAAACCTGTGCGATATTTGTTCACTATTTGTTTAGAAAAAGGCACATTTTGCGTGACCTAGCACCAAAACAAACCATTTGTTCCAACTCGTCCACACCGGTCACATATCCTGACATATTGTCGTCCCATTTTCGACCACTTGTCCCTGAACACTTCCAATCCATATACCCATCTCCGTAACTTTATAATTTTGTAATTGTACCAGCCTTCGCCACTTCTTCAGGCAGGTCATTCCATACATACGTGATCCACGGCGCGAGACAGTTACAACTCAGATCATTTTTAGGGTTTTCTTGTGTCATACGTAATATTTACTGCTCAATGTATTCGAAACATTCTACACTTAGACCAAGCAATGGTATTACAAATGACTTGAAATGTGAGAAAATAAAAAAAAGTACTTTGCCTTGACAACTCAATATCCCAATCAAGCTCACCATCTAGTTAGCTCATACAGAAACTACATTAGAACGAGTTGAACCTCTTCACAGTTTTCGGTCGACTTATCTGAAACTTGTGATCATACATTAGTGAATTAAAATCTTCACATACAGATAACCGTTTCCCGAACCGTCAATAATTACATCATTAGAGTCATTGGATTACAACTAATCAGTATGAGTCACAGAACCTATTCAAATATTTCCCCTTTCATCTTAAGGCTCCGCTCTCTCGGTTTGGACTCCGATCCCATGGCTAAAACATTCTGCTCTTCACCCGATTCATGTATTTCATGATTTTACAAACCTTGATAATATCATCCCTCAGCCTCTGTTCCTCCGCTTGCAGAAAAGCCCCAGCCTAATCAGTCTCTCCCGATAACTGAAACCCAATCCCAGCAACATCCTTGTCAATATTTTCTGCACCCTGTGAAAGTTAACAACATCCTCCCCTTAACAGAGCAGCCAAACATGTGGACAGTTTTACAAAAGTGGCCTCACCAATGTCCTGTACAGCTGCAATACGACGTCCCAATACCTGTATCAATGTTTTGAACAATAAAGGTAACTGTGACAAATGCCTCCTCCACCATCCTATCTATCCTCGGCTCCACTTCCAAGGAATTATACACCTACACCCCTCGGCCTTTCTGTAAATTCTTGCATGTTGGAAATGATGGAGTATATTGATTGTCTAAAGTATGGCCTCAATACCCGTGTTTAAACGAAAATTGGAAAATTATAAATATGGTGACTTTGCAGAGTGTTGCTACTGTCTGATGGAGTGAAGATTCTGGTCAATAATTTTCAATTACTTCTCACCAATGTTGCAGTTACTTCAGCTTCAGGACACAGGGCAGAATATGATGCCAACTCTGGGGTGAGATTGATACTGGGAGCGATATTGAAATGGGTGGTTGTGTGTAACAGGAGGGATTGCCACATTCACCCAGATTTAATTCCAAGCTGGCTTAAAATGTCGTTGTGGCAGAGTGTGTCGCGTTCATTCCCTATTCAAACTTGGCTTGGAGAAGGTGTGATGAGCTGCCTTCCAGAACATTTGCAGAATTTTTAATTGGAACTATTCTGTTCGAGAAGGAGTTCAAGGCTTTTGACCCAAAGTCGGTGACGGAATGACAATAAATCTCTGAGCCCGGATGGTGAGTGACTTGAGGGGATGTTGCAGGGAGTGGTGTTAACTGTATCTGCTGCCCTCCTTGGGGGAAGTGGCCTTCGGTTTGGAAAATTCTGTCTACAGTCCATCAGTCAACTTCACAGCTGTAGCTCGTGGATTGTACATACTGCTCTCACTTTGTGATAATATTGGAGGGAATTAATATTTGTGGATTTGATGCCAGACAAATGGAGTGAATGTCCTGGATGGTGTCAAACCTACTTCGTGTCAAAACACAGAACATTGAACAGTGCAGCACAGTGCATGCCCTTCGGACCCCAATGTTGTGTCAAACATTTATCTTAATCTAAGATCAACCTAAATACACACCACTCAAATTGCTGTCATGCATGTGCTTGTCCAGCAGTCGCTTAAATGTTCTGAATGTCTCTAACTTTACGACCAAAGCTAGCAGTGCAGTCCACGAATCAAAAACTCTGCGGAAACAACCTACCTCTGGTATCTTCCCTTTACTTTCTCCAGTGACCATAACTGTATGATCTCCCGTGACAGCCTTTTACCTGGGTAAACGTCTCTGGTTACCTTCCACTTCTTTATCCAAGCCATTTACAAAAAAAAAACAACGAAGAGCAAAGGCCCAAGAACAGATCCGTCCAGGAGATCACTGGTCTCCGACCTTCAAATGAATGACATCCCATCCACGACCATTTCCTGTCTTCTATCAGCCAGCCAGTTCCGTATACAGGCAGCGAAATTTCAATAGATCCGATAACCTCCTAACTTACTAAATGAGCCTGCTGTGGGGAACCCATCAAATACCTTACTGAAATCCATATACATTCTATCCACTGCTCGACCTTCATCAACCTGTCTCGACACATCCTCAAAGAACGCAATAAGACTTGCGATGCATGACATGCTCCTCAAAAAGCCATATTGATTTTCCTTAATCAAAAATCATTGTCCAAACAATCCAAAATCCTATATCTGCGAACTTTTTCCAGTACCTTACTGACCACAGACGTAAACCTACCTAGACAATGAGTTCAGTTTGTTTTCACCTGTTTAATTCCTTGAAGATAATTACAATATATGCCTCCCTCCAAACATAAAGAACTACTCTTGTGAAGAGTTTGGATTCAAAGATCATTTCCAGATGTGAAGCAATCTCACTTCTCACTTCTCGTCGGAAATGTGGATAGATCTGATCCCGCCCTCGAGATTGAATCATACTCACGCTTTCCAGAATTTCTACCATATCCACATTCTAAATATCAATCTGATCTAGTCTATTAAGCTCTTCCCCAGTATTTTCTCTATCATCAAGCTCCCTGTCTCTCATGAATACTATAGCAAAAAAAAAACTCATTTTGATCCTTCTCTATCTCGCCACGCTCGATGCTTAACTTCCCTCCATTGGCTTGGATCCAGCTTCGACTCTCTCAGATCATTCTCTTATTCCTAATGTACGTGTGCAAAATATTTGGATTTTTCCAAATCCTTCCCGCCAAGGCTTCTTCATGCTCCCAACCAGCTTTCCTCAGTCGATTTTTGAGTTCGTTCCTTTCGACCCTGTAATCTTCAAAATTTGCGCTAGATCCCGCTCTTCTGTTCTTGTCATCCAGGACTCCTTTCCTTTACAATTCCGCACCGGTCTCATTGGGACAAAGTTATTCAACACAGTAAAAAAAGCTCCACATTTCTGTTGTGCATTTCCGTAGAACAATTATTCCTAATTTACAGTCCACAGGTCCTGTAGAAGAGCAGTAAACCTGCCCGTCTCCAGATGAAATTCCCTCTCATACAGGAGAAAGTGAGGACTGCAGATGATGGAGATCAGAGCTGAATATGTGTTGCTGGAAAAGCGCAGCAGGTCAGGCAGCACCCAAGGAGCAGGAGAATCGACGTTTCAGGCATGAGCCCTTCTTCCATGCCCAAAACGTTGATTCTCCTGCCTGACCTGCTGCGCTTTTCCAGCAACACATTTTCAGCTTCCCTCTCATACAGTCCGTTTCTATTCCTCCCCATGGCGACCGCAAATTTGTGGCATTAATGCTCTCTGTCAACGAAATGCTCTCTCACCGAGATATCTGACACCTGGCCTGGCGAATTGCCTCGCAGCAAATCCAATATGGCCTCCCCCAGTTGGCCTATCTATTTATTGAATCAGGAATACTTCCTGGAAACACCCAACAAAATCATATCCATCCAGATAATCTGCACCACGGATGTTCCTATTAATATTGGGGAATTTCAAATCACCCTGATCAGCAATTCTGTTAAATCTGCACGTTTCCGAGATCTACTGTCCAATCTGTCCAATGTCTGTAGTAGACAACCAATAAAATATCTGTTTCTTTCTTTGTTGTCGGAGCTGCAGTCATCCAGGGAAGTGGAAGTATTCCAACATATCCTTGCCTTTTGTTTAGTTGATGGAAAGGCTTCAGAGATGTTGATAGTGTGCGATTCAGTGATGGTTAAATTATCTCTCTTGTTGGATTTTGTCAGAGCCTGCCACTTGTCTGGTGAGAATGTTATTTGTCATTTATCTTCGCAAGTGGAGATATTGTCCACACCTTGCCGCATTGGACACAGATTTCTTCAAAATGTGATAAGAAGGGCTTATGCCCGAAACGTCGATTCTCCTGTTCCTTGGATGCTGCCTGACCTGCTGCGCTTTTCCAGCAACACATTTTCAGCTAAATTCAAATGGTGCTGACAATCGTGTCGATATTCCCCCTGCTTACCTTTTGGATAGAAGGTCACTGACGAAGAAGCTGAAGATGGCTGTACCAAGAAGGCTACACTGCGGAACTCCGATCGAAATGTCCTGAGCAGAAAGACATCAAATAACTGCAAACACCTTTCAGTGTGTTCGATATAATTACAACCAAAAGAATTTTTTTCTTCCAATTCCCATTCACTCCAGATTTTCATGGGCTCCTTCATGTTACGTCATGCCTTGATGGAAAGGGGTGTCATTCTCACTTTAACTCTTGAGGTCAGGTCGTTTCCTCAACTATGGAGTGTAAAATAGGGACTAAAGGTGTAATGAATCACAAGCCGAGTATTTGTGCTGGAGTCCAAACTGAGGCTGCCAAATTGGTAATTTATAATACTGAGCAGTCCTGATCCCAATGCCAATATAATTCTGTCAGGGGTGAGTGAGGTGCTCAACATGAGAGGACAACGACATGCAAATGTGTTCAGCATTGCTTGTAGATTTAGGGGTCGGGAAAATATCAAGTACCAGTTGAGGAAGGGTACACCTGCTGTTGTCTGACCTCACTGCACCACACCCCACCCCAGCCAAACACACCCCTACACAAAGCTGTGTTGTGATCGTCACCTCCCCTCCTCTCACTCAATCACTTACTGTTGGTCTGTTACCCAAGATCAATACCAGCCCTCAGATTGTTGTACTGAATGTTACTGCCTTCCTGTTGAGCAGGGCCACTGGCCTCTGGCTGGTCATGACCATTCCTTGGCGCTGTCATTTGTGCAAAGCCCTTCTCTTGTCCAGCTCAGTGCCCAAGTGATGATACCTACACTGTGGCTTCATGAAAAGAGGGGACTCTGTTCATGTTGACTCGCCAGCCAGTGAGTGAGAGGCCATCACCTCCATAAAACATAGCCATATAATAGGTTTAGTTTATAGTGATGCCCAGTCACCAGATCATGTACGCCTGTCACATGACGAGAGTGTTTCTTTCATTCAGTTGTTTCTTTGGCCAATGAAACGCTGGATTTTGGAGAGCAGAGGACATGGGCAAACAATGAACTTAAAGTCTGCATTGCCTGTGGCCTCAGATTGCCACAGGAACAATTAAGCAGTGTTGACACAAACCCAAAACAAAAGCAACAGCTTCCTGGATAATAACGCACAAGTCATCTACAATGAGTCCAGACATGAGAGTGTGGAAGAGCTGGGGTAAGGACTTGAAGAATGAACTGAAGAACAAGGTGAAACTGTGTGGCACTGAGACAAAGAGCTGGGATTTGCAAGCAAGAGGCTGATCCCAATCAAATCCAATACTCGGGGCAATTGTGACGTGTAGAAAGACAACAACGGCTTCTGGAGTAACAACATCAACCGTAAAGCAACTTACGCAAAAAAGTCTCCTGAGTATAGATTCAAGCCAAGTTTCTTAATTACACCACAATCTGCCAAATGTCAACCCAGCAAGTTGCACGGTAAATGACATTCCTAAAAAGTAAACACCTCTCTTAACAAAGGACCATATTTACACACAGACCTACCAACGACATGAGCACATAATTCGAAGATTTCTCATAAAATGTTTATAACTTCTTATAGCTCACACTCCAAACGTAAGTTGTTCCTTTTCATGTAAAATTGCAACTTATATTAGAGTGACTGACCAGCCCGATGGGGCATATGGGAGAAGCAGACAGACTAAAAATAGTTATCTTTATTCCTGACTCTTCAGATCTGTCCATCGCGGTGTTAGGATGTGAACTGTTATAGTGGATATATCCATCTGTAGGACAGAATATGCTGAATGTTCCGTTGATTCAGCTGAACGTCACATCCACATCCTAACTCACAGTATCATAGTATCCCCAGAGTGCAGAAAATGCCCATTCAGCCCTACCTTATCCCTGTAACCCTGCGTCTCCCATGGCTTAGACACCTAACCTATAATTCCCTACGCACTATGGTTAGCTTAACATAGACAATCCCCCTAACCTCCACATCTTTGGACTGTGGGAATGGTGAGCATTAATTCACAGAAATGGAAGTACTCTTAACTCCTCAGACACATTGGTTGAGGGTACGAGGTGTTGTGTCAAGATGTAGGAGAGCATTCCAAGATAAGGTTGAGTTGACTGGGAGTGTTGAAAGATTATATTCTCTCAGCCTCCTTAATGCTACTTGTGCAGTGACACTTTCAGAAACCTGAGGGCAGACTCTCAGGGAAGGATTGACAGAGATCCAGCATGGCAGCTCCCATTTGAAAAGCGCTGCATTCCACGGTCTATTACCATGGATGTTGGAAAAAGTCCGTGCTTTTGTAAAGTACCTAAGGATTATCATTTGAGTTATTTACTGTCACGTGCATATTCTTTGCACATACAGTGAAATGTGTTGTATAGTGTTGCCACGCTGCAGCACCATCTCAAAACACATTTAAAATCACAACAAACAATATAAAGGAGAAAGAAATGGAGAAATAAAGAAAACGTCCAACTACATAGTACTTGCTAAGTACTCCATCATGGACATGCTGGTCAGGCATGTGTCCCCTTCTCTATCACCGTCGGAATGAAAGTCGCCCAATCTTTGGCAGCATCTTGACTCCGCTGATGCCTTGGTCAAAAGGAGGCCTTGATGGACCTCACTGATGCTGCTAGGCATGACATTGGTCCAAACACGATTCTGTTGTTACCACAAGGCTGCTTTACACATCGGTTACTAATGCAATCACTGCAGTTGCTGCCGGATCTTGTACTGTGCCGAAGCTCCATGAATCTGTGATGGCGACTTGCACTGACAGGTAACCAAACTCACCTTCTCCCAATCTCCAAGAATCTGTGCTGGATACAGATCATGACAGGAACCCGAAAACACCTTTCCCCTCCCTCCATGAATCTGCGCTGGATAGCGACACTGACACAACCCAAACTAATCTTCACGAAATTATGATGGATGCAGGAATAACAGGAAACCAAACTCACCTTTTCTGCCTTCATGAATCTGAGCTGGATACAAATACTGACAGGAAACAAATCTCACCTTCGCTCTGCCTCCGTGAACGTCTGCTGGATACAGACACTGACAGAAAACTAACCCACTTGCACGCTACCTCCATGAATCTGTGCTGGATGCAAATGCTGCCAAAATCCCAGACTCACCTGCACAGCTAATTTTGTGAATCTATGATAGATACCGACATTGCCATGAACGAAAACAGAGCTCATCTGCTCCTGCACGAAACTGTACTGGATATGGACACTGCCACGGACGTAGACTCATCACCGCCTGAGCAGCCATGAATTGGCGTCAGGGCAGGAGCCATGAGGAACCCAACCTCTCTCGGCTATCTCCGTTGTGAGTCCGTGCTGCTCGACTCACTCACAGATTTCGCTGCTCTTCACCAAGAGGTAATTAAAATAAACTCCAAGAAAACTTGCAAGTGAATGCAGACAGGACAGAAGAAATGAAATAAAACGAAATGAGAATGAACCCCGACTCCACCACAATCTTACTAGAAGTCTTGGGGATTTACCTTTCCTGTGTAAGGGTAAGTTTCCTCAGAGTTGATGCCTTGAAAATCAATCACTTGATCAAAGCCGTTCATTGCCGTTCCAGTAGAGCATCCGTTTCTTGGTTCCTGACAATCAATCAGATTCTGTTCACTGAGAGAAACCAGGTTTCCATGCCTTTTTGCCCACTGTCCTTCTATGGCACCAGTTGCACTGAAAGCCCAGTCAGAATGACATTGACCCTAGTGTTGACAGAAATATAACCACATTAAATCATATTGATCGAAAAACGATAGCCAGTTTGCATCTGCATTCATTTGGAACACCGTCTCACACTAATGCTCTTAGTCTAAATGTTTGTTCAGGTTTCTCAGAATTACACGAAATCTGTGAATATCGGTGTGCCTGGGTTCGGATTTGATTTGATTTATGTATTGTAACGTGTCGCGAACAAAAGTGAAACCCTTTGTTTATGAGCAATAGAGGCACATGATAGTATGCGAGAATGAAAAGATCAAAAAAGACTTGGACAAATGGTACATTGTAGAGAGTGGGCACAAGGCAAATTCAATGTAAGCAAGACCAGTATGATTTGAGCTAGAGAGTCTCATAACCGTCTAATAACAGCTGGGGAAAAGCTGTTCCTGCACCTGCTGGTGGATGTGTTCAAGCTTCAGTATCTTCTACCTGACGGAATGCATGTAAGGAGTACATTACCGGGGTGAGGTAGGTCCTTGATGATTTTGCCTGCAGTTTCGTGGCAGCGAGATGTGTAAGTGGAGTTCATAGATAGAGTATTCGATTCTATGATCGTCTGGGACTCGCACATAACCTTCAGTAGTTTATTATGATCCTGAGCTTCGCAGTTGCCATACCTGGCCTTCTGCACCCAGACAGTGCATCTCCAAATCAGAATCAGTGAGGGGGTCTGGACTGATATCAATTGTAGGTGAGCTGGTCATCTGTAATTCACTGCCTCTCAGTGATTTTGAAGTGCACTTACATCACCATCAACACCAGGTTATGCGCCAAATGCTCGAAGACCAGATTGGAATAGTTGGAGTAAACAAACAGAAGCCGAAAATCCTGGTGCAGCGCAGCAGGTCTGCCAGCATTGTGGAGAGTCATACAGTACAACCCTCCTCATCCACACTGACCAGGCTTCCCAAACCGAACAACTCTCACTTGCCTGCATTTGGCCCATATCCGTCTAAACCTTTCCTATCGATTTTCCTGTGCAACTGTCTTTAAATGTTGTAATTGTACCAGCCTCCACCACTTCCTCAGGCAGCTTGTTCCATACACGCATCATCCTCTGTGTGAAAAAGTTGCCCCTCTCATCTTAAAACTATGCCCTCTTGTTTTGGATTCCCTACCCCAAGGAAGAGTCCTTGTCTATTTACCCTATCCATGCCCCTCATGATTTTATAAACTGTATAAGGTCATCCCTCAGCCTCCGACGCTCCAGGGAAAAATGTCCCAGCCTGTTCAGCCTCTCCCTGTAGCTCAAACCCTCCAGTCTCTGTACTATCCTTGTGAATCCTTTCTGAGCCCTTTCCAGTTTTAAACATCCTTCCTGTAGCACAGTGACCAGAATTGTACGCTGTATTCCAAATGGTGGCCCTAACAATGTCTTGTACAGCTGTAACATGACCTCCCGATTCCCGTACTCTGTTCTGCCCAAAGAAGGCCAAATGTACCAAATGCCTTCTTCATCGCCCTGTCTACCTGTGACACCAGTTTCAAGGAACTATACACCTGAAACAGAAAAACAGAGTTAACATTTCAAATTCAGCAATCTTCAGGACTTCCCCTTTCTCTTCACAGGTGCTGCCAGACCTACGGAGGTTCTCCAGCAATTCTGTTTCAGATTTCCAGCACCTTTTGTTCTTTGCTTTAATTCCGAGCCGATGGATGTTTGATGGCTGGTGCAGACAGGCTATTCACTCTGAATTACAGACCCATTCCCTACATTAACAGTGGCACATAGAGTCATAGAGTCATCGAGATGTACAGCATGGAAACAGACCCTTCGGGCCAACCTGTCCATGCCAACCAGCTATCCCAACCCAATCTAGTCCTACCTGCCAGCACCCGGCCCATATCCCTCCAAACCCTGCCTATTCATATACCCATCCAAATGCCTCTTTAATGTTGCAATTGTACCAGCCTCCACCACATCCTCTGGCAACTCATTCCAGATCATGCTGACAGTTTCTAGCTGTTTACCTGTATCTAGAGTTTAATAAGTTGTGATAAATATTAGCGAGTACAATTGCAACATATAAGAGGCACTTGGATGGGTATATGAACAGGAAGGGTTTGAAAGGATATGGGCCGGCTGCTGGCGGTGGGACTAGATTGGGTTGGGATATCTGGTCGGCATGGACAGGTTGGACCACAGGGTCTGTTTCTGTGCTGTACATCTCGATGACTCTACGTAAAATAGTTAGGTGGTTGTTTTTGACTAGCACAGATGTGATTAGCCAAAGGGCCTTTCTCTGTGTTGTAGATCTGTACTAATTTACAGAAACTCAGTCCATGCTTCCTACCAATCTGCTTCTGAAGGTTGGGTAAATTAGGGAATTTTGCATACTGATGTAAAAGATGCCATGCTTCCACTCTCTGAATAAGCAAACAGAGATGACCTTTGGTCCTTTAAGCTGAGGGCCACCCTGCCTCAGGCAATAGGATGAGAATTGAGAAGATGATATCTTCATGGTGACCTCAGCAGGAGTAGGAATTCGAACCCACACTGTAAACCAGCCATCCAGTGAGCTGAACTAACCAACCCCCTTTACCTCATGGAACCACTCATCCACAGATCAATCAGTCAACTGTCACAGGCCAAATCTCCATTCATACAACAGCCGAAGGCCGGCTGGAATCAGCCTTCCCCTCTACAGGAGGCACGGTGGCTCAGTGGTTAGCACTGCTGCCTCACAGCACCAGGGACCCAGGTTCGATTCCAGCCCCGGGTGACAGACTGTATGGAGTTTGTACATTCTCCCCGTGTCTGCGTGGGTTTCCCCCAGGTGCTCTGGTTTCCTCCACAGGTCAGGCTGAATTGGCCATAGTGTTAGGTTTTTGGTCAGAAGGGGCTCTTCGGAGGGTCAGTGTGGACTTGTTGGGCAGAAGGGCACTGTGGGGAATCTAATCTACTGCCTTAACAAGCAGCTGTGTAAACATGACCTACAATGAGGGTCGATGAACTGCTTTTTAAATGTGTAGCAATTCTTTCCACAACTCTTGGTTTTCAAAACAGTTCTTTTCCCAATTCAGTCCACAATGGAAAACACAGAACAATAAAAACTTATGGTCTTCATAGCAGCAATAAGCTGAATACATTGTAAACAATTTCAGCAGGTTTGTGTGTCATTGGGATACTGTTCTGGAGGGGTCAGGAAAGACTCACATGGATGGTGGTGGGGGGCGGTGATCTAACCAGATGCTCAACTGTGAGGAAGATCTAGTAGCTGTGAGTCTGAAACTTGCTGTGATTGCCCCACTAGGCCTGAAGAAGGGCTCAGGCCCAAAACATCAATTCTCCTGCTCCTCGGATGCTGCCTGACCTGCTGCGCTTTTCCAGCAACACATTTTCAGCTCTGATCTCCAGCATCTGCAGCCCTCACTTTCTCCCCTAGGCCTGAGTCAAGCTCACTGCCATGACCAGAGTGCTGAGTGTGACTTCCGTCAATGAGATGGAGCTGAGTTCCCGTAAGGAACCTCTCTCTCTTTCTAGGTGACTGTTACCGGAGGGATGTCAAGCTGCTGTTTGCCAGGATGGGCAATGTTCAAAAGGACTCAGTTACACCGGAGATTGAGGAATCCCGGACATAAACGGCTCACAATCTGGAGATTGGGAGATGGCTTGAAGTTAGCTTCTGTGAGGGGTCAGTGTATGTGATTCCTGACCCAGATTCCCAATCCATGATCTTAGCAGGAGATCAAGGGATTTCTGCTTCAGACCATTTTCTAATGATGGTAAAAACAAGAGTCGAGATTAGAGTGGCGCTGGAAAAGCACAGCAGGTCAGGCAGCATTTGAGGAGCAGGAAAATCGACGTTTCAGGCAAAAGCCCATCATCAGGAATGGAGGCAGGGGGCCTGCAGAGTGGAGAGATAAATTATTCTCCTGCTCCTCGGATGCTGCCTGACCTGCTGTGCTTTTCCAGCGCCACTCTAATCGAGACTCTGGTTTCCAGCATCTGCAGCCCTTGTTTTTACCCAGTTGATTTTAACCCAACTGCGAATCCTCTTGCAAGATGCCTGCCTTGAAGAAGTTTTCCTCCTCTCTCTACAAGAATCTCAGGGAGTCTCTCTCTCACTGTAGCCCCCATTTTCGAATGATTCCTATTCCATATCTGCAGCCATCAATTCCTGTTCCAAATTCCGATCTGGGATTCCTGCTCCAGACCTATATCCAGCGATTCCTGTTCCAGATCTTGATCCAATAATTCCTGTTCCACATCCCTATTCAGTAATTCCTGCTCCTGATCTGGATGCAGTGATTTCTATTCCAGATCCTGATCCAGTGATTTCTGTTCCAAATCCGGATACAGTGAACACAGGTGCTGGGTGAACCCCAGGGTGGATTGTGTTCAGATGTGGGTTGCTGTGGACTATGGGAGAGACTGAGGGCTGTCTGGGGGAAGGGAAGTGGATTGCTACCTTGGTCAGGTTTTGAGCAAAGTTGCAATGTCCTGTCTGTCACTGCTGTCTATCCTGTCTCACTGTCCAGATATTTCCTGACTCTTCAGATTTTGAGCACTGTTGCAGGCTAAATGTTGAATGCCATCCATTGTGGTGGAGCTAAGTGAGGGCGAGGTGGAGAATAGGGAGCTGCAGTGGCTCCCGGAGGAATTGAGTCATCGAGGAGCCAAGCCAAGACAACAGCAAAGAGAGTGAAGAGCAGGTCAGCACGGAGCAGTGACTGTCACTCCAAAATGGCAGCACTGCCATGTGGTGTTGTTCAGGCTGAGCCCGTCCACTCCACATTGGCACATTCCTTTTCTCTCTCTCTTTTCATCTTTTTCTCTTCTTCTTTTTCTTCCTGATATTGCGGAAGACCAGGATGATGTCAACAGTGACTCCTGGCTTGTAGGCCTAATACCTGGACTCCTGGTATTGGCAATGGCAATGGCGGAGCCAGGAGTCCGGCCTGTGGTAGATGGTTGACTGTGTCAGTGTCAGTGCCCAGAGTGGGAACTTCTGGCTTCGCAGGCCTGATGCATGGACTCCTGGAAATGGGGAAGAGCTGTTGGGCGCAGCGATGGTGAAGTGTGGACTCCTGGCTATGGTGGGCCAAGAGCCGGGCTCCTGGCTGCAGAAGGCCGGAGTGGGGGTTCCTGACTGCTGTGGGCCCGGAGTGGGGGTTGCTGACTGCAGTACGCCCGGAGTGGGGGTTGCTGACTGCAGTAGGCCCGGAGTGGGGGTTCCTGACTGTAGTGGGCCCGGAGTGGTGGTTCCTGACTGCAGTACGCCCGGAGTGGGGGTTGCTGACTGCAGTAGGCCCGGAGTGGGGGTTCCTGACTGTAGTGGGCCCGGAGTGGTGGTTCCTGAGTGCAGTACGCCCGGAGTGGGGGTTGCTGACTGCAGTAGGCCCGGAGTGGGGGTTCCTTACTGCAGTAGGCCCAGAGCGGGGGTTCCTGACTGCAGTGGGCCTGGAGCGGGAGTACCTGATTGCAGTAGGCCCAGAGCGGGGGTTCCTGACTGCAGTAGGCCTGGAGCGGGAGTACCTGACTGCAGTAGGCCCAGAGTGGGGGTTGCTGACTGCAGTAGGCCTGGAGTGGGGTTTCCTGATTGCAGTGGGCCCGGAGCAGGGTATCCTGAGTGTAGAAGGCCCGGAATGGGGGTTCCTGACTGCTGTAGGCTCAGAGCAGTGGTTCCTGACTGCAGTAGGCTCAGAATGGGAGTTCCTGACTGCAGTGGGCTCGGAGTGGGGGTTCCTGACTGCAGTGGGCCCAGAGTGGGGGTTCCTGACTGCAGTAGGCCCGGAACGGGGGCTCCTGACTGCAGTTGACCCGGAGTTGGAGTTCCTGACTGCAGTAGGCCTGGAGTCGGGGTTCCTGATTGCAGTGGGCCCGGAGCAGGGGTTCCTGACCCCAGTAGGCCCGGAGTGGGGGTTCCTGACTGAAGTAGGCCCGGAGCTGGGTATCCTGAGTGCAGTAGGCCCGGAATGGGGGTTCCTGACTGCTGTAGGCCCAGAGCAGTGGTTCCTGACTGCAGTAGGCTCAGAATGGGGGTTCCTGACTGCAGTAGGCCCGGAGTGGGGGTTCCTGACTGCTGTAGGCCCAGAGCAAGGCTCCTAACTGCAGTAGACCCAGAGTAAGGGTTCCTGACTGCAGTGGGCCTGGAGCGTGAGTACCTGACTGCATTAGGCCTGGAGTGGGGGTTGCTGACTGCAGTATGCCCGGTGTGGGGGTTCCTGACTGCAGTGGGCCCGGAATGGGGGGGCTCCTGACTGCAGTGGCCCGGAGTTGGGGTTCCTGACAGTGGTTGGCCCGGAGCGGGAGCTCCTGACTGCAGTGGGCCCGGAATTGGGGTTCCTGACTGCAGTAGGCCCGGAGTGGGGGTTCCTGACTGCAGTGGGCCCAGAGTGGGGGCCCGGAGTTGGGGAGGTTCCCCTCTGCAGTAGGCCCAGAGCGGTGGTTCCTGACTGCAGTAGGCCCGGAGCGGGGGTTCCTGATTGCAGTGGCCCGGAGCGGGTGTTCCTGACTGCAGTGGCCCGGAGCGGGTGTTCCTGACTGCAGTGGGCCTGGAGTGGGGGCTTCCTGACTGCAGTGGGTCCAGAATGGGGGGTTCCTGACTGCAGTGGGCCCGGCGTGTGGGTTCCTGACTGCAGTGGGCCCGGAGTGGGGGTTTCTGACTGCAGTGGGCCCAGAGTGGGGAGTTCCTGACTGCAGTAGGCCCGGATCTGGGGTTCCTAGCTGCAGTAGGTCCAGTGCGGGAGTTCCTGACTGCAGTAGGCCTAAACCGGGGATTCTTGACTGCTGTAGGCCTAGAGCTGGTGCTGCTGACTGCAGTAGGCCTAGAGCAGGTGGCTTCTAGCTACAGTAGGGCCGGAGTGGGGGTTCCTGACTACAGTAGGCCCGGAATGGGGGTTCCTGACTGCAGTGGGTCCGGAGTGGGGGTTCCTGACTACAATTGGCCCGGAATGGGGTTCCCAGACTGCAGTGGGCCCGGAGTATGGGTTCCTGACTGCAGTAGTCCCGGAATGGGGGTCCCTGACTGCAGTGGGCCCGGAGCGGGGGTTCCTGACTGCAGTGGCCCGGAGCGGAGGTTCCTGACTTCAGTGGGCCCGGAATGGGGGTTCTTGACTGCAGTAGGCCCGGAGCGGGTGTTCCTGACTGCAGTGGGCCCAGAGTGGGGGTTCCTGACTGCAGTGGGCCCAGAATGGGGGCTTCCTGACTGCAGTAGGCCCGGATCTGGGGTTCCTAGCTGGAGTAGCTCCAGTGCGGGAGTTCCTGACTGCAGTAGGCCTAAACCGGGGGTTCTTGACTGCTGTAGGCCTAGAGCTGGTGCTGCTGACTGCAGTAGACCTGGAGCAGGTGGCTTCTAGCCACAGTAGGGCCGGAGTGGGGGTTCCTGACTGCAGTAGGCCCGGAATGAGGGTTCCTGACTGCAGTGGGTCCGGAGTGGCAGTTCCTGACTGCAGTAGGCCCGGAATGGGGGTTCCTGACTGCAGTAGGCCCAGAGCGGGGGTTCCTGACTGCAGTAGGCCTGGAGCGGGAGTACCTGACTGCAGTAGGCCCGGAGCGGGGGTTGCTGACTGCAGTAGGCCCGGAGCGGGGGCACGTGACTGCAGTGGGCCCGGAGTGGGGGCTCCTGACTGCAGTGGGCCCGGAATGTGGGGCCTCCTGACTGCTGTGGGCCCGGAGCTGGGGTTCCTGACTGCAGTTGGCCCAGAGTGGTGGTTCCTGACTGCAGTCGGCCCGGAGTGGGGGTTCTGACTGCAGTGGGTCTGGAGTGAGGGTTCCTGACTGCAGTAGGCTCGGAATGGGTGCTCCTGTCTGCAGTGGGCCCGGAGTTGGAGTTCCTGACTGCAGTAGGCCTGGAGCAGGGGTTCCTGATTGCAGCGGGCCTGGAGCAGCGGTTCCTGACTCCAGTAGGTCCGGAGTGGGGATTCCTGACTGCAGTAGGCCCGGAGCGGGGTATCCTGAATGCAGTAGGCCCGGAATGGGGGTTCCTGACTGCAGTAGGCTCAGAATGGGGGTTCCTGACTGCAGTGGGCCCAAGTGTGGGTTCCTGACTGCAGTAGGCCCGGAGTGGGGGTTCCTGACTGCTGTAGGCCCAGAGCGGGGCTCCTGACTGCAGTGGGCCCAGAGTGGGGGTTCCTGACTGCAGGGGGCCCGGAGCGGGAGTACCTGACTGCATTAGGCCCGGAGTGGGTGTTGCTGACTGCAGTAGGCCCAGTGTGGGGGTTCCTGACTGCAGTGGGCCCGGAATGGGGGGGCTCCCGAATGCAGTGGGCCCAGAGTTGGGGTTCCTGACTGCAGTTGGCCCGGACCGGGGGCTCCTGACTGCAGTGGGCCCGGAATTGGGGTTCCTGACTGCAGTAGGCCCGGAGTGGGGGTTCCTGACTGCAGTGGGCCCAGAGTGGGGAGTTCCTGACTGCAGTAGGCCCGGATCTAGGGTTCCTAGTTGCAGTAGGTCCAGTGCGGGAGTTCCTGACTGCAGTAGGCCTAAACCGGGGTTTCTTGACTGCTGTAGGCCTAGAGCTGGTGCTGCTGACTGCAGTAAGCCTGGAGCAGGTGGCTTCTAGCTACAGTAGGCCCAGAGTGGGGGTTCCTAACTGCAGTAGGCCCGGAGCGGTGGTTCCTGACTGCAGTAGGCCCGGAATGGGGGTTCCTGACTGCAGTGGCCCGGAGCGGGGGGCTCCTGACTGCAGTGAGCCCGGAGTTGGGGTTCCTGACTGCAGTGGTCCCGGTGTGGGGATTCCTGACTGCAGTGGGCCTGGAGCATGGCTTCCTGACTGCAGTGGTCCCGGTGTGGGGATTCCTGACTGCAGTGGGCCTGGAGCATGGCTTCCTGACTGCAGTGGGTCCGGAGTGGGGGCTCCTGACTGCAGTAGACCCGGAGTTGGGGTTCTTGACTGCAGTAGGCCCGGTATGGGGGCTCCTGACTGCAGTGGGCCCAGAGTGGGGGGTTCCTGATTGCAGTAGGCCCGGTGTGTGGGTTCCTGACTGCAGTGGTCCCGGAGCAGGGGCTCCTGACTGCAGTAGGCACGGAGCGGTGGTTCCTGACTGCAGTAGGCCCGAAATGGGGGTTCCTGACTGCAGTGGGCCCAGAATGGGTGCTCCTGACTGCAGTAGGCCCGGAATGGGTGCTCCTGACTGCAGTAG
>NW_025215025.1:51086-59073 GCF_004010195.1 Chiloscyllium plagiosum
TGTGTAGAGTTTGCCCTCCCCCCCCCCCCCCCCCCCCCGTCTCTGTGGGTGTGCTTCAGGTTCTGCCCACAAGGATGTGCAGGTTGGGTGGATTGGCCCTGCTATATTAACTTGGAATTCAGGGATGTTTCGGCTTGATTGACTAGTCGAGGGGAAATGATTTGATTAGATTCCCTACAGTATGAAAATAGGCTCTTTGGCTCAACAAATCCAGGGTGACCCATTCCCCTACCCTATATTTACCCCTGACCTGCACACCTTTTGGATTGTGAGAGGAAACCAGAGCACCCAGAGGAAACCCACACAGACACAGGGAGAATGTGTAAACTCCACACAGACAGTCGCCTGAGGCTGGAATCGAATTCGGGTTCCTCACACTGTGAGGCAGCAGTGCTAACCACTGAGCCACTGTGGCATCGATAAATGTACTGTAAAGGGATGGGTGGGGGAGTGGGATGCTCTTTGAAGAGGTGGGTGTGAACGTGATAGGCCGAACGGCCTGCTTCCACACTATAGGAATTCTGTGATTCTCTGTAATGTTGAGATGATGGTATTCATTTCCACATTCTTTTGCTCTGCTAATAAAATCACATGCAACACCAAAAACAATAATTTGCATTCATATAACACTTTTTATAAACTGAAATTACAATGACTCCTTTATTAAAAACTACAATCACCTCTGTAATGTAGGAAATCAGTTGGTGAATTTAGAAAAACAAGATGGTATGACCAGTGATAATGAATAGGTATTTTATCCAAGTCATGGCAGTCGAGGGATAAATGTTGTCCAGGACACCAGGGACAGTTCCACTATTTTATTGAAATATTGAAATATTACAGTTTTCTGACATTGCTTTGGTTTAGTGTCTCTCTGACAGATGTAAACTTTTGTGGTGTACTTTGCAGCAGTGGCTTCCTATCTTTGACACTTGGTGACCATATTATAGGTATTCAAAGACTGATCTCCTCAAAGAGGAATGTTGAGTTCAGTCTGCGGAACATCAGTCTGGCACTGCTCCATCCTGAGTGAGTAGGACATGCCAAGTGTTACAGATGTTTTTATTGCCTCCTTTTAAATGTGATAGCTAGCGATGAAAATATTTTAATAATTATGAGAAAAATGAAAAATGCATTTGCTTGACGGTGCAGTCTGTGCATGTTCTTAATTAGCTATCTGGAGAAAGCTAGAAAATATACACGTTTTCATTTTTCTCTGCCATTGCCATCCCAATACACATTGTAGCTCAATTTGTTTCAAGCCTTTTCACAGAAAAGCCATGTCAGCATCCTGCCAGATGCTTGAACCTGTTTCTCTGTAATTTTTCAATTAATAGTTTTCTGATATCCTCGATAGTGGGCTTGCTTCTGCATAAGGTATAACCATTGTTCATGGCAGAAATTGGGATATGGCAGGCCAACTCCTGATGGACTGCTCAGAAATTGGTTGGTGATCAACACAACTGCAATGAAACTCAAGCCTGCACATCTGTCCAACATCATTATTTCCAATCCATTCCCAAGGTTCTACATCAAGTCCCATTTTTTGTTGATCCACTAGATCCTGATGACTTCATACCAACTGCTTGGCATATCCCATCAGTCCACATCTGATACCATGGTCAAAGACTCTTGTCAAATTTGTAGCAGCAAGTTCTTAACTTAATCACACATCAGCTAAATTCCAAAGAGCAAATGGTGTCTCCTTCAAACACAGGAGCTCAATGTTAATTCCCAATGAAGAACAGGAGGAAGTTCAGAGAGTGTAAACAGCTGGCACTCATTCCACTATCGCCTGGTAATTTCAAACACAAGTATTTTATATCTGTGTCCATAGCAAAAGATACAAGAATCTTCCCAAGAATGCTAAAGAAAACCAAAGATCAAAAGTGAGGGATGTACCTAAAACAGGCACTGGCATTGATGTACCAGGAAACCACTTGGGAGCAAAGGATCTCACATCCTCTGGGCGAATGGCCTTTATCTAGGGCCTGAAAAAAAAGTGATTGTAGAAATAGTGGATTCATTAACTATCATCTTCCAGAATTCCACAAATTCCAGAGTCAGTGCAAAAGATTGGAAAACCACAAAAATAACATTTATATTTGAAAAATGTGGGAAACAATAGGCCAGTTAATTGAACATCCATCATTGGTAAAACGTTAAATCCATTATTTAGGAATTAATAGCAGGACTTCTGGATCATAGTAGAATCAAACAGACTTAACATAGTTTTAGAAAACATTGTGTTTGATAGATTATTGGAGTCTTTGAAGATGTAGCAGGCAGGAGGAATAGAATGGAACCAGCAGATGCAGAGTATTCAGATTTTATAATAAAATGTTAAGATAGAAATTAATGCATAGAAAGGAAAGGTAAGAGGTAAAGACATTGGGGATAACATTAATGTGGAGAGAGGACAGACTGACAAATAGGAATATTTTTGGCGTATTTTAATGCGAGGATGTGCTACAGGGCTTAGTGTTCGGGTCTCAATTATTTAAAGTCAAACTATTAACCTCCAGAGTGAAGGTTAGTTGGAAAGTAAGTTGTAAGCAAGAGCAAAGGGTTTGATTTTAGTAAAGTTGGTGGTTTAAAAATGGCAAACAGGACTTGGTTATGTAATTCCTGCCTTCATTCCTGTTAGCAATATCTTTGACCAGAATGGGATATTGTGTGCAGTTACACTGTGTGCTCCTGACCTGACCAGCTCTATTTTGTGTCCATATCCTTCTGTCACACCAATGCTGCCATGTCACCTCTGCTTTGCTAATCCATTCCTGAGGGTTGGAACTCCACTAAGTCTTCATAATGAAGATAATTCACAAAAGTATCCACAAAAATAGATGGCCATTAATCTGCTTCTCCAGATGGTCATGTTACATATACTTGACCAATCTCCTTTACAGACTGGTGACATGGTTCAGCAGAGGTTAGTTCTTCAAAAGATGCCATGATACCGTAGGATCTTTTATTCTGATCTGAGAAATTGATTATGTATCATACGTACAAAGATGATCTAAACAGTCACCAGCACTGAACCTGCAGCTACAAATTATGAAGACATATCGCTGATTATTTTCACTGAAGTTAGTTACGAGGTGATCACCAATAACATAATAATTATGATGGTTATTTTGATAAAGTCAATTAGTTTTGACCTTCTTGTTGTCATTTGTTGAAATAGAGTTTTCCAAGTTTAGATTTTATTCCATGAGATTTATTGTTTGTTGAGGTTTCTGCACAGCCTCCTACCTGCAAAATGTAGGCTTCACTTGATTCTGAGAGTTGGTTAGTTCCAAAGAAGCATAATCAACACAGGCCAGTGGAGAGAATCTCATAAGCAATGGCAAAAGTGATTGCTTCCTTCAGAGGCTTGGCTACTTCCTGTTTTCATACTCTGTCTATGATCAAGTAACAGTCTGTCATCAAACACCGAGAGAGGACTAATCCCATTGACATCAGCATGACTGCTATAGACAGGAGAACTATATATACACCCTCAGGTGACAATGAAAGCATACTGTTGAATAAACACCATAGTCTGACCATAGGAGCATGAGCCCTTCTTCAGGCTCATGCCCAAAACGTCGATTCTCCTGCTCCTTGGATGCTGCCTGACCTGCTGCGCTTTTCCAGCAACACATTTTTCAGCTCTGATCTCCAGCATCTGCAGTCCTCACTTTCTCCAAATAGATAGAACTAACAGGTGATGGATCCATGACATTACTGTCATTTAGCTGATGTTTTTAACAGCTGTGATTGTGATTATCTGATATAAGGCCATACCCTCAGTCTTCTTTTGACTGAACTGGCAAAGTGTGCCTGTGCCAAATGCCAATATTTCTGTTGTTGACTGTACTTTAGTGAAAGTGACCCCAGGGACCAGGTCTGCAATAATTACTCCAGCAAAGAAATCAGTTGATAGGCTGTCCATTTAACAAAATAAAAACAGTATAATTTGGAAATCTCGAATGTGTGAAAACTTCTGACTTGCAATGACTTAAGTGTAGTTCAAATTGTGGTTCATTTTAAAAAGTAATTGTGCCATCTTTTGCCAATTACCAACTAGAAACAGACGTGAGACACCAGAAAGCAGTCCTACGTCAGCAAGATGAACTTTTTACATTCTCAGATAAACGTTCAGATCTCAACATCACATAAGTCTCATGAAAGAATAATGAGTTAAAACATGGAGCTGTAAGGAATACTATCTGAAAATGAAGGTACTGGTGGTAGTGGAGTTCTGTTTTAAAGGAGAGAAGATGAATCAGGCCAATATGGATGACATGGAAATGCTGCTGTTTCTTCCAGAAGTGAGGGAAATGTCAGGCAGAATCTCAAAGGGCACAGAGGACAGAATGTTACATTCCTAGAGTGCTGCTTGGCATGTGGCTGGGAATCCTGATGAAGGGCTTATGCCCGAAATGTCAATTCTCCCACTCCTCGGATGCTGCCTGACCTGTGCTTTTCCAACGCCACACTCTTGACTCTGATCTCCAGCATCATCAGTCTTCACTTTCTCCTGGGGAACTCACTGGAGTAAGGGCTGATCCCCATCAACTTTTTTGACATTTAAAACAGGGTCATTAAATACTTTTAAGGGAAAGGTGGGTAGATTCTTGTTCAGCTGGGATGGAAAGGTGGAATTTAAAACACGAACCGACTGGCACTGACCTAAGCACCGGAAATGACAACAGCAGACCCAGCCTTGTTCACATTGCAAAGTCCTCCTTACAAATGGGGAGTAAAATTTAGGAAAGCTGTCTCAGAGACTAGTCAAGTAACAGCCTGACACAGTCATACTCACAGAACAAACCTTACAATGTCCCCATTGGAGGTATGGCATTGAGGGTGAGTTGGAGGTTTGGATTAGGAATTGGCTGGATGGAAGAAGACAGAGGGTAGTAGTTGATGGCAAATGTTCATCTTGGAGTGCCGTCACTAGCGGTGTTCCGCAAGGATCTGTTTTGGGACCATTGCTGTTTGTCATTTTTATAAATGACCTGGAAGAGGGGTTAGAAGGTTGGGTGAGCAAGTTTGCGGATGATACGAAAGTCTGAGGAGTTGTTGACAGTGAGGAAGGATGTGGCAGGTTACAGCGGGATATAGATAAGCTTTAGAACTGGGCAGAAAGGTGGCAAATGTAGTTCAATGTAGCTAAGTGTGAGGTGATTCACTTTGGGAAGAATAACAAAAAGATGGGGTACTGGGCTAATGGTCGGATACTTGGTAGTGTGGATGAGCAGAGGGATCTTGGTGTCCATGTACACAAATCTTTGAAAGTTGCCACTCAGGTAAATAGTGCGGTGAGGAAGGCATATGGCGTACTGGCTTTTATTGGTAGAGGGATTGAGTTCCGGAGTCCTGGGGTCATGTTGCAGTTGTATAAGACTCTGGTGCGGCTGCATCTGGAGTATTGTGTGCAGTTTTTGTCGCCATACTATAGGAAGGATGTGGAGGCACTGGAACGGGTGCAGAGGAGGTTTACCAGGATGTTGCCTGGTATGGAAGGAAGATCGTATGAGGAAAGACTGAGACACTTGGGGCTGTTTTCATTAGAGAAAAGAAGGTTTAGGGGTGACTTGATTGAGGTGTACAAGATGATTAGGGGGTTAGATAGGGTTGACAGTGTGAACCTTTTCCCGCGTATGGAGTCGGGTATTACAAGGGGGCATAGCTTTAAATTAAGCGGGGGTTGATATAGGACTGAAGTTAGGGGTAGGTTCTTCACTCAGCGAGTCGTAAGTTCATGGAATGCCCTGCCAGTAGCAGTGGTGGACTCTCCCTCTTTATGGGCATTTAAGCGGGCATTGGATAGGTATATGGAGGATAGTGGGTTAGTATAGGTTAGGTGGGCTTGGATCGGCGCAACATCGAGGGCCAAAGGGCCTGTACTGCGCTGTATTCTTCTATGTTCTATGTTCTAATACCACGGATGATTTGGTGGAAGGAAAAACCATTCAGGTGTACGTGATAGAACTTCTGGATATTTAAAAAATAACTGAGTTCTGGGTTTGACTCCCACCTGCTTAGAAGTTATATGATAACATCACTGAGCAGGTTGATAAAGAATATTTTTTTAAAAAGTGAGTCCCCTCATCAATACCTTTTGAGAGAGTTGGGCACCACTTGGGCTGGAGTGCATTAATTTGACTTAGTTCCCTCTCTTGTTTCCCTGCCCTTTTCTGTTATTCACTTGTAGGATATTAGCATCGGTAGCAGTATTTACTGCCTGTAACACCAATGGAAATCAGGGCACAGCAGTTAGATTGTCTCTTATTGGAGATAGTAGAAGGTGAGGACTGCAGATGCTGGAGGTCAGAGTCGAAGTGTGTGGTGCTGGAAACGCACAGCTGGTCAGGCATCATTCGAGGAGCAGGGCATCAGCCCTTCATCTAGAAACTGGAGATAGTATGGCCGGGCTTTTGAATGTTACTTGCCACTTGTCAGCCCAAGCCAAACAGCCTTTGGAGAAACTGAAATCAATGGGTATCAGGGGGCAAACTCTCCTCTGGGTGGAATCATACCTGACACATAGGAAGATGGTTGTGCTTGTGGAGGGTCAGTCATCTCAGCTCCAGGACATCTCTGCAGGAGTACCTCAGAGTAGTGTCCTAGGTCCAACCATCTTCAGCTGCTTCATCAATGACCTTCCTTCCATCACAAGGTCAGAAATGGGGATGATTGCACAATGTTCAGCACCATTCGCAACTCCTCAGACACTGAAGCAGTCTGTGTTCAAACACAACAAGACCTCGACAACATCCTTCCTCAGAACCGGACCCAAAACATTAACTCTGCTTTCTCTTCATGATTGCTGAAGCTTTTCCAGCAACTTCTGTTTTTCTTTCTGATTTGCAGCATTTGCGGTTCTTTTGATTTTATATGGTAATTGGTCGGGTTAAATTTGAATTGCTTTTTGTGTACAGGACATACCTGGGCAATTTTCCACATTGTCGAGTAGATGCCAGTGCTGTAACTGTATTGGAAGAGCTTGGCTAGGGGAGCAGCAAGTTCTGGGGCACAAGTCTTCAGTACTATTGCTGGAATGTTGTCAGTATCCTGTGCCTCTTTATTGTTACACTGCCGCTGGTTTGCCTTGGTGGTTACTTAAGTTTTAGGTTAATTCAGTGATTGGATTGTGAGTGGTGGGATTATAAAATATCTGGTTTCCACTAGAAAAAGTGCTGATCTGCGGAAGGATTGAGCAGTCTATGGTTTGTGAATAAACTGTCATAGAGCTGTACAGCACGGAAACAGACCCTTCAGCCCAACTCGTCCACACCAACAGGATATCCTAAATTAATCTAGTCCCATTTGCCAGAATGTGGCCCATATCCCTGTAAACCCTTCCTATTCATATAACCATCCAGATGCCTTTTAAATGTTGTATTGTACCAGCCTCAATCACTTCCTCTGGCAGCTCATTCCATACACACATAGTTAGAGACAAAAGAACTGCAATGCTGGAATCCAAAATAGACAGGCAGGAGGCTCAAAGAACACAGCAAGCCAGGCAGCATCAGAAGGTAGAGAAGTCAACGTTTCAGGTATAACCCTTCTTACACCGCCCTCTGTGAAAACGTTGCCCCTTTGGTCCCTTTTAAATCCTTTGCCTCTCACCTTAAATCTATGCCTTCTAGTTTTGGACTTTCTTACCCTGGGAAAAAGATCTTGGCTATTTACCCTGACCATGCCCCTCAAATTTATAAACCTCTATAAGGTCACCCCTCAGCCTCATATGCTGGAAAATAGCCCCAGCCTATTCATCCTCTCTCTATAGCTCAAACCCTCCAGTTGTGGAAGATAAACGGGTTCCTGCTATGTTCTTAACTGGGCAAATGTTTACCAGGTTAACAGTGAATATCAAGATGGATTTGGGATTAAATTAAGGGTGATCGACTTATTTTAATGAAGTGACAATACACAGGCTGCTAATCAATACCGATACTGACGCTAAAGAGCTGTGCCCACTGTTTCTGGC
>NW_025215026.1:0-6623 GCF_004010195.1 Chiloscyllium plagiosum
AATCCCCTAGTCCCTGAGATCATGGATGATTCCTGACTGACTGAGATCGTGCCTGATCCCCTACTCACTGAGATCATGTCTGATCTCAGTCTCACTGAGATCGTGGCTGATTCCCTACTCACTGAGACCATGGCTGATCTCCTACTCACTGAGATCATGGCTAATCCCCTAGTCCCTAAGATCATGGATGATGCCCGACTGACTGTGATCGTGCCTGATCCCCTACTTACTGAGATCATGGCTGATTCCTATTCACTGAGATCATGGCTGATCCCCTATTCGCTGAGATCATGGCTGATCTCCTACTCGCTGAGAACATGGCTGATCCCCAATCACTGAGACCATGGCTGATCTCCTACTCACTGAGATCATGGCTAATCCCCTACTCACTGAGATTGTGGGCGGCACGGTGGCACAGTGGTTAGCACTGCTGCCTCACAGCGCCTGAGAACCGGGTTCAATTCCCGCCTCAGGCGACTGACTGTGTGGAGTTTGCACGTTCTCCCCGTGTCTTTCCTCCGTGGGTTTCCTCCGTGTGCTCCGGTTTCCTCCCACAGTCCAAAAGATGTGCAGGGTCAGGTGAATTGGCCATGCTAAATTGCCCATAGTGTTAGGTAAGGGGTATGGGTGGGTTTCGCTTCGGCGGGTCGGTGTGGACTTGTTGGGCCGAAGGGCCTGTTTCTACACTATAATGTAATCTAATCTAATCTAATCGTGGCTGATCCCCTAGTCCCTGAGATCATGGATGATCCCCGACTCACTGAGACCATGGCTGATCTCCGACTCACTGATATCATGGCTGATCCCCTATTCACTGATATCATGGTTGATCCCCTACTCACTGAGATCATGGCTGATCTCCTACTCACTGAGATCGTGGCTGATCCCTTACTCACTGGGATCATGTCTGATCCCTTAATCACTGAGATCATGACTGATCTCCTACTCACTGAGACCATTGCAGATTCCCTGCTCACCGAGACCATGGATGATCCCGAACTCACTGAGATCATGGCTAATCCCCTAGTCACTGAGATCCTGGCTGATATCCTACTCACTGAGATCATGGCTAATCCCCTACTCACTGAGATTGTGGCTGATCCCCTACTCACTGAGATCATGTCTGATCTCCCACTCACTGAGACTGTGGCTGATTCCCTACTCACTGAGACCATAGCTGATCTCCTACTCACTGAGATCATGGCTAATCCCCTAGTCCCTGAGATCATGGATGTTTCCCGACTGACTGAGATCGTGCCTGATCCCCTACTCACTGAGATCATGCCTGATTCCTATTCCCTGGGATCGTGGCTGATCCCCTACTCACTGAGATCGTGGCTGATCCCCTTTCCCTGGGATCGTGGCTGATCCCCTACTCACTGAGATCATGCCTGATTCCTATTCCCTGGGATCGTGGCTGATCCCCTACTCACTGAGATCATGCCTGATTCCTATTCCCTGGGATCGTGGCTGATCCCCTACTCACTGAGTCCCCTATTCACTGAGATCGTGGCTGACTTTCTACTCACTGAGATCAGGCTTATTCCCTACTCACTGAGAGCATGTCTGATATCCTACTCACTGAGATCGTGGCTGATCCCCAACTCACTGGTATCATGTCTGATCCCTTAATCACTGAGATCATGACTGATCTCCTACTCACTGAGACCATTGCAGATTCCCTACTCACTGAGATCATGGCTAATCCCCTAGTCACTGAGATCCTGGCTGATATCCTCCTCACTGAGATCCTGGCTGATATCCTACTCACTGAGATTGTGGCTGATACCCTACTCACTGAGATTGTGGCTCTTACCCTACTCACTGAGACTGTGGCTGATCCCCGATTCACTGAGATCATGGCTGTTTCCCTACTCACTGAGATCATGGCTGATCCCCTCCTCCCTCAGATCATGGTTGATCCCCCACTCACTGAGACCATGGCTGATCCCCAATCACTGAGATCATGGCTGATCTCCTACTCACTGAGAACAGGCTTATTCCCTCCTCCCTCAGATCATGGCTGATCCCCCATTCACTGAGACCATGACTGATCCCCACTCACTGAGACCATGGCTGATCCCCTAATCACTGAGATCATGGCTGATCCCCTACTCGCTGAGATCATGGATGATCCCCGACTGACTGAGTTCGTGGCTGATCCCCTACTCACTGAGACCATGGCTGATCCCCGACTGACTGAGATCATGGCTGATCCCCTACTCACTGAGACCATGGCTGATCCCCTATTCACTGATATCATGGTTGATCCCCTACTTACTGAGATCATGGCTGATCTCCTACTCACTGAGATCGTGGCTGACTTCCTACTCACTGAGATCAGGCTTATTCCCTACTCACTGGGATCATGTCTGATCCCTTAATCACTGAGATCATGACTGATCTCCTACTCACTGAGACCATTGCAGATTCCCTACTCACTGAGATCATGGCTAATCCCCTAGTCACTGAGATCCTGGCTGATATCCTACTCACTGAGATCCTGGCTGATATCCTACTCACTGAGATCATGGCTGATACCCTACTCACTGAGATTGTGGCTGATCCCCTCCTCACTGAGATCATGGCTGATACCCTACTCACTGAGATCATGGCTAATCCCCTACTCACTGAGATTGTGGCTGATCCCCTACTCACTGAGACCATGGCTGATCTCCTACTCACTGAGATCATGGCTGTTTCCCTACTCACTGAGATCATGGCTGATCCCCTACTCACTGAGATCATGGCTGATTCCTATTCACTGAGATCATGGCTGATCCCCTTTTCGCTGAGATCATGGCTGATCTCCTACTCGCTGAGATCATGGCTGATCCCCAATCACTGAGACCATGGCTGATCTCCTACTCACTGAAATCATGGATGATCCCCTAGTCCCTGAGATCATGGATGATCCCCGACTGACTGAGATCGTGGCTGATCCCCTACTCACTAATATCATGGCTGATCCCCTATTCACTGATATCATGGTTGATCCCCTACTCACTGAGATCATGGCTGATCTCCTACTCACTGAGATCGTGGCTGACTTCCTACTCACTGAGATCAGGCTTATTCCCTACGCACTGAGAGCATGTCTGATATCCTACTCACTGAGATCGTGGCTGATCCCCTACTCACTGGGATCATGTCTGATCCCTTAATCACTGAGATCATGACTGATCTCCTACTCACTGAGACCATTGCAGATTCCCTGCTCACCGAGACCATGGATGATCCCGAACTCACTGAGATCATGGCTAATCCCCTAGTCACTGAGATCCTGGCTGATATCCTACTCACTGAGATCATGGCTGATACCCTACTCACTGAGATTGTGGCTCTTACCCTACTCACTGAGACTGTGGCTAATCCCCGATTCACTGAGATTGTGGCTGATCCCCTATTCACTGAGATCATGGATGTTTCCCTACTCACTGAGATCATGGCTGATCCCCTACTCACTGAGATCATGGCTGATCCCCTACTCACTGAGATCATGGCTGATCCCCTACTCACTGAGATTGTGGCTGATCCCCTACTCACTGAGACCATAGCTGATCCACTACTCGGTGAGACCATGGCTGATTCCCTAATCACTGAGATTGTGGCTGATCCCCTACTCACTGAGATTGTGGCTCTGTCCCTACTCACTGAGATCATGGCTGAGCTCCAACTCACTGAGACTATGGCTGATGTCCTACTCACTGAGACCATTGTTGATGCCCTACTCACTGAGAGGATGGCTGATCACTAATGCATTGAGATCATGGCTGATCCCCTACTCACTGAGATCATGTCTGATCCTCTAATCACTGAGTTCATGGCTGATCCCCTAATCACTGAGATCATAGCTGATTCCCTAATCACTGAGATCATGGCTGATCCCTCACTCACTGACACCGTGGCTGATCCCCTAATCACTGAGATCGTGGCTGATACTCTACTCACTAAGACCGTGGCTCATTCCCTACTCACTGTGATCGTGGCTGACCCCAATCACTGAGATCAGCGCTGTTCCCCTTCTCACTGAGATCATGGCTGAACTACGCAGAGATCATGGCTGATCCCCTCCTCACTGAAATTATGGCTGATCTCCTCCTCACTCAGATCATGGCTGATCTCCTACTAACTGAGATCATGTCTGATCCCCTACTCACTGAGATCATGTCTGATCCCCTACTCACTAAGATCATGGCTGATCCCCTACTCACTGAGATCATGGCTGAACCCCAATCACTGATATCATGGCTGATCCCCTACTCACTGAGATCATGGCTGATCCCCAATCACTGAGATCATGGCTGATCCCCAATCACTGAGATCATGGCTGATCTTCTACTCACTGAGATCATGGCTGATCTCCTACTCACTGAGACTACAGCTGATCCCCTACTCGCTGAGATCTACTCACTGAGACTACAGCTGATCCCCTACTCGCTGAGATCATGGCTGAACCCGTAATCACTGAAATCATGGCTAATACCCTACTCACTGAGACTATGGCTGATCCCCTACTCGCTGAGATCATGGCTGATCTACTAGTCCCTGAGATCATGGCTGATCCCCTAATCACTGAGATCATGGCTGATCCCCTAATCACTGAGATCATGGCTGATCTCCTATTCACTGAGATCATGGCTGATCCCCCACTCACTGAGATCATGGCTGATTCCCCCATTCACTGAGGCCATGGCTGATCCCCACTCACTGAGACCAGGGCTGATCTCCTTCTCATTGAGACCATGGCTGATCTAACAATCTTCAGCTGCACTTTCCTGCCTTTGCCTCATAACCCTTGATTCCCTTCCTGATTAAAAATCTGATTAATATTTGTGGCACAGTGGCTCAGTGGTCAGCACTGCTGCCTCACAACACCAGGGACCCGGTTCTGATTTCTGCCTTGGGTGACTGTGTGGAGTTTGCACATTCTCCCCGTGTCTGCGTGGGTTTCCTCCGGGTGCTCTGGTTTCCTCCCACAGTCCAAAGATGTGCGGGTCAGGTGAATTGGCTATGCTGCCCATTGGGTAGGTGCATCATTCAGAGGGAAATGGGTCTGGGGTGGGTTACTCTTCAGAGGGTCGGTGTGGACTTGTTGGGCCAAAGGGCCTGTTTCCACACTGTAGAGAATCTAATCTCACTATCTCAACCTTGAACATATTCTGTGTAAGTAGTCATTGAGCCATACAGCGCAGAAACAGACCCTTCAATCCAATCAGTCTGTGCTGACTAAAATCCCAAACTAAACTCGTCCCACTTGCCTGGCCTACATCCCTTCAAAAACTTTTCAAAATGCCTTGTAGATGTGATAACTGTACTTGCATCCACCATTTCATCAGGATGTTTATTCCACAGACAAACCACACGCTATGTAAAAAAATTGCTCTTAATGTCTTTAAAAAATCTTTCTTCTTTCATCTTGATATGCCCCTAGTCGTGAAATCCCCCACCCTGTCATTCACCTTATCTGTCCATCTCCTCCCTCAAAAGGTCTGGTGCTGGACAAGCACAGCAGGTCAGACAGCATCCGAGGAGCAGGAGAATCGATGTTCCGGGCATAAGCCCATCACCAGGAAGGGCTTCATTCTGAGATATAATCTCGAAAGGGGGTAGGTGTTCCAGAATGTTCCTAGCTCTGACCTGCTCTTGTCATGATGACATGGGGTGATGGTAATGTAGGTTCTGGTCAGTGGCCACTCCTCGAAGACTGATGGGGGAGGATTCAGAGATGGCGAGGCAGCTAAACATCAAGGGTTAATCTTTGTTGCAGCTTGGTGTCTAGCATCTGTGCAGTTAATACAGCAGAGTGAGATTCACAGACTCGAACAGAGAAATGATCCCATCATTGGAACAATGCCATTTATTAAGTAGCAAAGTATTGGTTAATGTTGGGTCCATTACTTCTGACAGTAACAAGCTCTCTGCTGTGTGGTTGTGCTCTCATTTGGTTTTGTAGCAAGTCTGTGGGTAAGAAGGCAGTATAAATACGTCGTCAAACTATAGCATAGAAAAGGCACTCAAATTAGCTCAGAGATCACAAATATACATCCAGAACTCGCCAACTTTGTCGATGTAATACTTAAATAAACTTCTTTCTTGTAAAAAATAGTCAACCTGTAAAAGGTTGTTTTGAATTGACCTTAAACCATGTGTGTGAATTTCAAACAGGGGCACTCTGTGTGGACTCACACCCATGTATTTTAATACTGACATCTCACAACATCATCTCCGAAACTGGAGTCAAATGGAGGCATAAATCTTTATAACCTGCAGAGATAGATAATACTTTCTCTGTAGTTATCAATTCATATCAGATTTCATCTCAAAAGACATGTCAACTTTTTTTTTAAAAAAGCATTGTAATTGCACACTGAATTAAATGGATAGGATCGTCTCTGATGCCAACCCTAAAACACTGATTCAGAATTCCCAAAACCCGTGGAGCAACATGATTTGGGATCTTCAGTAATGATTGACCCACAGGTGGCCTCCTGACCTGGTGCCAACAGCAAGATGCCAGCACCGTCTTTGGCTCTGCTCATTGGGACTATCCCGGGCCAACTTCCCCCACACCTCGGGCACTTCCACGACCCAACTCCCTCCCCACCCCGGACACCCCCACA
>NW_025215026.1:10976-16771 GCF_004010195.1 Chiloscyllium plagiosum
AGAGAGACAGAGAGAAGGGGGGAGCAGTTAGAGACAGAAAGAGAAAGGAGGATGGAGAATGAAAGAGGGAGAAGAAAGAGGGAGGGATAAAGTGAAAGGAGTGGTAGAAAAGGGAGAGGAGCATAGTGGGAGAGAGGGAAGGGGAGCGACAGAAGGGGAGGGAAAGACAGAGAGAATTCGGGAAGGGGAGTGATGGCTCAGCTCAATCAGAAAAGGAGAGATGGAGGTGCAGCGAGTGGGGGGAGGAAGGGAGAAAGATCTCCTGAGAGAAACAGATAGAGTAGGAGAGGGACTAAGGGGAAGACAAAGGGGTAAGGAGAGAGAGAGAGAGACAGGACAGAGAGCTGGAACAACATGCACTTACAGCATCAGATTCAATAATGCCCTGTGTGTCCCGTAAATGGAGTAAACACCGCTATCCAGCACAGAGCAGATAATAACGCTTGGATTGTCTGCGTTAAGATCTCTAGGATTTCCATCTGAAAGTGAAGCCCTCACTCACTCTCCCAGCCCTGTGAGGCCCCCTGTGAACTAACTGCTCTTTCCTGGGTTTGTCAGAACTACTCAGGTTTAACACCACAAACCTCTCTCCTGGCTCTGCCGTTCACCCTGAAGGAGTATTTACCCGCCCATTATCCTACAAACACAGAGAGAGAGAGAGAATGTTGGAGAAACTCAGCAGGTCAGGCAATGCCTGGGGAGAGAGAAACAGAGTTAACATTTCGGGTCCGATATGAAGAAGAATTCTGAAGATGGGTGGTCGAACCCGGAACATTAACTCTGCTTTCTCTCTGCGTGGATGTGGCCCGGCCTGCTGAGTTTCTCCAGCATTCTCGGCTTCAAAGAGTGACCTTTTAGGTACGGGGGGGTAGAGTCTGATTGGAGAATGGCCTGGGAGGTGTGGGATGTGGATGTATCGGAATGATGGGATATGGTGGTGGGGTGGAGTTGAAGAGGTCTTGTGCTAATAAAGACACTGATTTCCCTGACATTACTTTAGGGGAGTTGAGGTGGGGGGGGCGGGGGTGGGGGGGGTGGGGGGGGGGCGGTGTCCTGTCTAGTATATAAACAAAAGGACAGTCTCCCCTTTGCCCAATTGCCATTCCCAAGAGTGCCGTATTTGGACGGGAGTGGGGTACAACTTTAGAAGTTGCAGAGACCATGGGCTGTCTCCTCCTGGGGTCAACAGCTTGGCACAGAGGTCAACAGCACAATGAGCGATGTGGACAGAGTGATACTGCATGATAAGACCAGAACAGGTTGGAGCAGAAGTAGACCATTCAGCCCATTCAGTCTGCTTCACCACTCAGTCAGACTATGGCTGCTCTGACAATCTTCAATTCCACTGTCCCCTACTATCCCCATAAACCAACCCCCCCTCCCCGCCCCGCCCCGGATTCCCTTCCTGATTAAAAGTCTCTCCATCTCACCCTTGAAAATACTGAATAATCTCAGCAGCCCCCTGTGGTAGAGAATTCCACAGATATCACCACCTGACAGGCCATGCTATATTGTCCATAGTGTGCAGGGATGTGCAGGTTAGGTGGATGAGCCATGGGGAATGCAGGGGTTACAGGGATGTAGGGCAGGGGGAGTCTGGATGGGATGTTCTTTGGAGGGTTGGCATAGACATAAATGAGGATTTGATGATCCGAAGAAATTGCTCCACATTTCTGTCTTAAATGGATGACCCTTTACTCTGTGATGATTCCCTCTAATCCTCGACTCCCCCTGCCAAGGGGGAACAACCTTCCCACATCTACCCAGTCAGCTCCCCTCAGAATCCTGTAGGTGTCAATAGCGTCTAACTGGATAGCACTATGGATCAAGGGGTCACAATGTAAGGTCGGCTCACAGAACAGGATCTCATTTACACTATCCAACCCCCCCACCGCCCCCCACGCCCAGTAAACACACCCAGGGTAACAGTTTCCAGACTGGTTGGGAGACCACAGCGACAGAATTCCCCGCTCTGTGAGGGTCTGGTCACAGGGACCTGCAACAGAACATGCAAACCAGTCCGATCTGGGTAAGGTCGGAGGTCACTTGGCCAGAGGAACCCCACTTGGTTTCACACTGCCCAAGGCTCAGACAGGGCAGTAGCCCGCCCCTGAGGTTTTCAATGAGTTGCTCATGGCACAGGGAGGCCATGGTAGTGCCCCAGGAAGAGGTGGGCACTCAGGACAGAAACATTAAAGAGTAGAGGTGGAACAGGGAAGACGGAGGGGAGAGAGAGAGATACAGAGAGGGAGAGAGAAAGAGAAAGGGGGAGAAGAGGGAGGATGGAGGGAGAGAGAGATACAGAGAGGGAGAGAGAGAAAGAGAAAGGGGGAGAGGAGGGAGCACGGAGGAGGGGGAACAGAGAGAGGGAACAGAGAGAGAGAAAGGGGAGAGGAGGGAGGACAGAGAGAGACAGAGAGAGAGAGAGGGAGCCGAGGGAAGAGGACGATGTCGAGGGAGAGCTGAGGGAGAGGCACAGGGGTTGATCCCTCAAAATCATTCCCAGCCTGAGATTCCATGGCAATGACAGTTCCCAGCTGAACCTTCGCACCATTATCCCCACATCCCCTTCACCTCCCTGGTATCCCCCCCCTCCCTGGGTGTGGTACGTGGGGGCACAGCACCAATGGGAGGCCCAGTGCGTTAATGGGACCAAACCAATTCCCATGAACTGGCACCAAACATAAGGCCGGGCCTTGTGGGGTAATGCTCCTCTCAGCCATGTATTGCACAGGGGGTGGGGGTGGGGGTGGGACTGGGAAGGATTGCACACTCCGGCCTGGTGTCCCGGCATATCGGAAGAGCTTTGCGTGGTGCTTGGCACTCATTGGCATTATCGGGTCAGCAGCAGCCAGGCCCTTGGCACAGCCTGTGGCAGCAGCAGCTGGTTACAGCCTGGGCTCCACCTCATCCACAGCTCAGGCCCGAACCTTTACAGGAAGATGATTTTCTTGGCCAGCTCCCGCTCGATATCAGCGATCAGACTGTCAAAGTCCTTCGGCCGGCCCAAGATGGATGACTCCAGGTCCAGCTCACTGCCCTCGCTGGGGTAGGAGCTGCCATCTCGCCTGCCATTCTCACACTCCTCCCCCTCCGTGTGCCCGGTTCTCCTGCCCTGCTCCTGTTTTACGGCCTGATTCCATTCCCCAGCATGGCCCTGCTCCCCGGCCTGGTCCCGCTCCCCGGCCTGGCCCTGCTCCCCGGCCTGGCCCCGCTCCCCGGCCTGGCCCCATTCCCCGGCCTGGCCCCGCTCCCCGGCCTGCTCCCATTCCCCGGCCTGGCCCCGCTCCCCGGCCTGCTCCCATTCCCCGGCCTGGACCCGCTCCCATTCCCCGGCCTGGCCCCATTCCCCGGCCTGGCCCCGCTCCCCGGCCTGGCCCCATTCCCCGGCCTGGCCCCGCTCCTTGGTCTGGTTCCATTCCCCGGCCTGGACCCGCTCCCATTCCCCGGCCTGGCCCCATTCCCCGGCCTGGCCCAATTCCCCGGTCTGGCCCCACTCCCCGGCCTGGCCCAATTCCCCGGCCTGGCCCAGCTCCCCGGCCTGGCCCAATTCCCCGGCCTGGCCCAATTCCCCGGCCTGGCCCTGCTCCCCGGCCTGGCCCAATTCCCCGACCTGGCCCAATTCCCCGGCCTGGCCCAATTCCCCGGCCTGGCCCCGCTCCCCGGCCTGGTTCCATTCCCCGGCCTGGCCCCGCTCCCTGGTTTGGTTCCATTCCCCGGCCTGGCTCAATTCCCCGGCCTGGCTCAATTCCCCGGCCTGGCCCCGCTCCCCGGCCTGGCTCGGCTCCCCGCCCTGGTCCAATTCCCCGGTCTGGCCAAGGTAGCTCCTGCCCAGTTCCCGTTCCCCAGCCTGGCCAAGGTAGCTCCTGCCGCAGCCACTCCAGTCCCCAGCATGGCGGTTCCGAGATGAGCCGGCCACTCGCCCTGTCCGGTTCCGACAAACCACCTCGTCAGGCACCAGGGTTGGGCTGGGTTGCTGGCGATGGGTGCCCTGTGACTGCTCCATCACTCTGTCCCATTTCACTTTGGTCCGGTCACCTGCCGAGACACAAAACACAAAATCAGAGAGAAGCTCCCACCAGCTCAGAACCAGGCCATTCTGCCCTGCAGGCTGGCTGCTTATGCTCCTTTCATTAGCATAGCATCTGATTCCATCGAGCCAGAGAATAGCACCATAGATGGCCCACAGTGTGGGAAAAGGCCCTTTGGCCCAACAAGGCCACACTGACCCACCAACGAGTAACTCACCCAGACCTATTCTCCAACCCTGTTACCTAACACTACAGGCAATTTAGCAATTCACCTGACCTGCACATCTTTGGACTGTGGGAGGAAACTAGAGCACCCAGAGGAAACCCACGCAGACACGGGGAGAATGTGCAAACTCCACACAGAAAGTCACTCGAGGCTGGAATCGAACCCAGGTCCCTGGCACTGTGAGGCAGCAGCGCTAACCACTGAGCCACTGTTCCTTCTGCCTTTATTAGCATCCCCAAAACTTTTCACCTCATCCACTCCATCTCCAACATGGGAATCACTCTGCCTCTGTTCCCACTCCCTTTTCTGAGAGTTGGACTAGACACACCCACTGGATTGTTGCACAGTCTGCCAGACCAGGAACCTGCTCTGCTCTTAACTCCTGCATTTGGAAGATTTCACAGGCTGTCATATTTATTCACCATCCAGGAGGACAGCGGCTGGTTCAGAGGCACAGCCACTACCCAGCGGTGCTACAACTCCGCACTCGTGGGAAAAGAAACAAATCAATACCAATCTTAGAGAGGAACACAAAATAATTCAAGTTCCTCTACAGCAAAGCGGATTAATGCTTTGAACTGGACCCAACATTGACGGTGTCAGGGCCAGAGAGATACGCCAACAAACACTTCCAGGACAGGGACAGCACGGGGTTAGATACAGAGTAAAGCTTCCTCTACACTGTCCCCATCAAACACTCCCAGGACAGGTACAGCACGGGGTTAGATACAGAGTAAAGCTCTCTCCACACTGTCCCCATCAAACACTCCCAGGACAGGAACAGCACAGGGTTAGATACAGAGGAAGGCTCCCTCTACACTGTCCCCATCAAACACTCCCAGAGCAGGGACAGCACAAGGCCTGATACAGTATAAAGCTTCCTCTACTCTTTAAAATTGACATTAACACACTCTTAGCACAGGTTTAGACACAGTAAAACCTCCTCTACCTTTTAAACTGAAAATAAAAATACCTCAACACTGTCCCCAGACACTTCCAGCACACAGTATGGGGTTAAATACAGAGAGAACGCACTCTACACTGTCCCCATCAAACACTCCTAGGACAGGTACAGCACGGGGTTAGATACAGAGTAAAGCTCCCTCTACACTGTCCCCATCAAACACTCCCAGAACAGGGACAGCACGAGGCCTGATACAGTATAAAGCTTCCTCTACTCTTTAAAACTGACATTAACACATTCTTAGCACAGGTTTAGACACAGTAAAACTTCCTCTACCTTTTAAACTGAAAATAAAAATACCTCAACACTGTCCCCAGAAACTTCCAGCACACAGTATGGGGTTAGATACAGAGAGAACGCACTCTACACTGTCCCCATCAAACACTTCCAGGACAGGTCAGCACAGGGTTAAATACAGAGTAAAGCTCCCTCTACACTGTCCCCATTAAACACTCCCAGGACAGGGACAACACGGGGTTAGATACTGAGGAAGGCTCTCCGCTATAACAGAAGGAGGAAACTGAGGGTGGGAGGTGGTTAGGGGAGGGTGGGGATGGCTAGAGGAGGGTGGGAG
>NW_025215026.1:20207-28019 GCF_004010195.1 Chiloscyllium plagiosum
TCCTTTAGCTTATCTCTCCACGCTTCAGGCTCTCTGCCTTTATTCCTGATGAAGAGCTTTTGCCCGAAACGTCGATTTTGCTGCTCGTCGGATGCTGCCTGAATTGCTGTGCTCTTCCAGCACCACTGATCCAGAATCTGGTTTCCAGCATCTGCAGTCATTGTTTTTACCTGATACATTTCTCAACTCCATTCTCTCACTTTCTCCCTGTAACCCTTGATCCTCAAGAACCTATCCATCTCAGTCTTAAATATACTCAGTGACCCAGCCTCCACAGCCTTCTGTGGCAATTAATTCCATAGATTCACCACTCTCTGGCTGAAGATGTTTCTCCTTATCTCCGTTCGAAAAAGGTCTTCTCATTATTTTAAGGCTCTGCCCTCAGGTCCCAGTCTCTCCAACCAATGGAAACAACTTCTCAACGCCAAAACCGTGGGCGACACGGTGGCACTGCTGCTTCACAACACCAGAGACCCGGGTTCAATTCCTGCCTCAGGCGACTGACTGTGTGGAGTTTGCACGTTCTCCCCGTGTCTGTGTGGGTTTCCTCCAGGTGCTCCGGTTTTCTCCCACACTCCAAAAATGTGCAGGTCAGGTGAATTGGCCGTGCTAAATTGTCCGTAGTGTTAGGTAAGGTGTAGATGTAGGGGAATGGGTCTGGGTAGGTTACGCTTTGGAGGGTCAGTGTGGACTTGTTGGGCCAAAGGGCCTATTTCCACACTGTAAGTGATCTAATCTACTCTGTCTGGGCCATTCCGTATTCTGTATGTCTCAATTAAGATTCCTCCCATCCTTCTAAATCCCATCGAGTCCTCAAACAAATTGCACTCCTTATCATAGAATAGCGCCATAGACTCCTACAGTGTGGAAACAGGCCGTTCAGCCCAACAAGCCCACACTGACCCTCCGAAGAGTAACCCACCCAGATCCATTACCCTACCCTATTACTCTACATTTACCCCTGACTAATGCACTGAACCTACACATCCCTGAACACTACGGGCAATTTAGCATGGCCAATTCACCTAACCTGCATATCTTTGGACCGTGGGAGGAAACCGGAGCACCCGGAGGAAACCCACGCAGACACGGGGAGAATGTGCAAACTCCACACAGAAAGTCACCCCAGGCTGGAATTGAACCCATGTCCCTGGTGCTGTGAGGCAGCAGTGCTAACCACTGGGCCACCGTGCTGGTCAGTGCCTCCAGTCTTGCACTAACCTCCTTCTGCAATGGGCCTGGCAAGTCTTCACCACCATGAGGGATGGGCAAGACATGCCGACCCTGGTATGGCATCGGCTTGTGGAGCCCCCTGTACGTATCAGGCTCAAGGGTCTGTATCCCCGGACACTGGCCACACTGAGTGCTCTGAACATTGGGTCATCACTCGTGGGCTCTGAGGTAAGACCATCTAACTCCAGGTGGAATGTGCTAAACTCGAGGCAGTCACTCGGAGAGTATGGCAGCCTAATCAGTTCACAATCGGGTTAATAACTCCCTCCAACTAGAATGGGAATACATGCTCCGAGGATAGGGCTCTGTGTACTTACTGGGCCACAGTTGCAGCAGGTAGTGCAGAACCTCGATGTGCATCTTGAAGTCCACGGCACTGGCGAGCTCCTGACAGGAAGTGCGGCCGCCGCACTGAGAGGCTTCCTGCTTCTGGCCTAGGAGTACAGGCCCAAAACAAACCGCCAAGTTCTGACATGTCATCTTGTTGAAGTCCTGCAGTGAAGCCACCAGGCTTAGATGGTCAAGGAGCAGGCTTAGAGTGGCCTGGGGGAGACACAGTAATACAACTGAGCACAGTCTGCACACAGACAAACACCAGCTACCTCCCCCTCACTGATGCTTTACTGATGCCCGGATCTGGATCTCACTGTTTGCTGGCCATCCCTAACTGCCCTTGAACTGTGTGGCTGACTAGACCCACCGCAGGGGGCAGTTCAGAGTCAACATCATTGCTGCAGGTCGGAAGTCACAGACAAGATAAGGAAGGCAGATTTGAGAGCCAGATGTGTTTCTGTGGTCATTGCCCCTGAGACTAGCTTTCATGTCCACATTTACCAAATGAATTTCTCGAACAGCGGTTGCTGTGGTGGGTTTTGAACCCCACAGCATTGGGCCTCTGAATGTGAGCCAAGTGACGTTATCACAATGCTACCCTCTCCACTTGCAAGTTAGCTGGTTGAAAAATGTGGATTCCCCTCTCTCATGTCCAATCTCCAACTCTGGCCCTTCAACAGTCTTTCTTTCTGTAACTCTGAGACTCCTCTAAACTTCTCGTACCCTCCAAACTTTCCATCTTTATCTGTCACCTAAAAAACCCCACTCTCCTCCCTGTCCTACCATAGTGGGTGGCACGGTGGCACAGTGGTTAGCACTGCTGCCTCACAGCGCCAGAGACCCGGGTTCAATTCCCGCCTCAGGCGACTGACTGTGTGGAGTTTGCACATTCTCCCCGTGTCTGCGTGGGTTTCCTCCGGGTGCTCCTGTTTCTTCCCACAGTCCAAAGATGTGCAGGTTAGGTGAACTGGCCAAGTTAAATTGCCTGTAGTGTTAGGTGAAGGAATAAATGTAGGGGAATGGGTCTGGGTGGGTTGCGCTTCGGTGGGTCGATGTGCACTTGGTGGGCCGAAGGGCCTGTTTCCACACTGTAAGTAATCTAATCCTCTGCTCTACTAAAGCCATCCCTTCCTCAAACCCAGTTCTCTCTCAGAACTCCAGAAGAACATAATGCTGCACCTTTGACTGCTGCCTGCTAATGCTTTGTGTTTCATAAAACAGCAAGCTCTGCATTAACTCCCCCACTTGCCTGGTTAGGGGCAGCCCCAACAACACTCAAGAAGCTCGAAACCATCCAGGACAAAGCAGCTCCCGCCTGATTGGTACCACGTCCACAAACATCTACTCCCTCCACCAGCGCTCAGTAGCAGCAGTGTGTACCATCTACAAGATGCACCAAAGTACCGCAGGCAGTACCTTCCAAACCCACAACCACTTCCACCTGGAAGGACAAGGGCAGCAGATACATGGGAACACCACCACCTTCAAGTTCCCCTCTGAGCCACTCCCCATCCTGTATCACCGTTCCTTCAGTGTCGCTGGGTCACAATCCTGGAATTCCCTTCCCTCTCGGATCTACACACAGCAGGTGGACTGCAGTGGTTTAGGAAGACAGCTCACCCCCGCCTTCTCCAGGGGCAACTGGGGACAGGCAATAAATACTGGGGTCGAGATTAGAGTGGTGCTGGAACAGCACAGCAGGTCAGGCAGCATCCGAGGAGCGGGAAAATCGAGGAAAATACTGAGCCCAGCCAGAAACACCCATGTGCCATGTGAATTTAATAGAAACTTGACAAACAGTCATGAGGTAAACAACTAACATGCTTGTAGTGAGTAATATTGTCAGGAGAATAAACAATGATTAGATTCTCTACAGTGTGGAAACAGGCCCTTCGGCCCAGCCGGTCTACACCGACCCTCCAAAGAGTAACCCACCCAGATTAATACCTGACCTACTCATCTTTGGAGTGTGGGAGGAAACCGGAGAACCTGGAGGAAACCCACGCAGACACGGGGAGAATGTGCAAACTCCACACAGACAGTCACCCAAGGCTGTTATCGAACCTGGGATCCTGGTGCTGTGAGGCAGCAGTGCTAACCACTGAGCCACTGTGGATATATTTGGAGAGGTTCTCGTCCTTGATAACCAGTTGGGCTCTCTGGAGCTCTGTTTACTGTCACATTTGAAGGGTAACAGCTTTGAGAATGCTGCAGTCCCTCAGCATGGCACTGTGTTTGAAACGGTCAATATCCTTACAGGTGCCATAGTGCAGCTAGCAATAACATGTTACTGATAGGCCCACGGTGGGGGAGATTGGTTAATGATGCACTTTGAGCACTTATAAGGATAGACTGTGCATGGGAGTGGGGGGTGCAGCATTTCTGCATGTGAGCCTGATGCCCTCCCTCCACTTCCTCACCCTCCTCCACTGTCTGAACATTCCATGATATTTCATTCTGCTGTCAAAGTGGAGTGAGGGGCCGCTGGTGGGAGAGTCTCTTTCTCTCTGCACAGTCGTCCCCTTTACCACCATGGAGCCTGTTACACACTGTGTAATAGTAAGTTGAGGTTAGTTCACCAACTTTCAGACCACTTCGGTGTATTTTCTGTGGCCCTGAATGGGGTCAGTGTTCTATGTACCAAATGGCGGACCCACAGGCCCAGGCTTTAGCCAGTTATAGAGACCTACAGCATGGAAACAGATCCTTCAGCCTAACTCATTCACTCCAACAAGTGTCCCAAGCTAAACTACTCCCATCTGCCTGCATTTGGCCCACAGCCTTTGAAACCTTTCCTATTCATGTACCTGTCCAAATGTCTGTTCAATGTTGTAACTGTACCTGCACTATCCACTTCCTCTGACAGTTCATGCCTCACAACCACCCTCAGGTCCTTTTTCAATCTTTCTCTTCTTACCTTAAACCCATGTCCTCTAGTTTTGAACTTCCCGATCCTGGGAAAAAGACCTTTGCTATTCATCCTATCCATGCCTCTCCTGATTTTATAAACCCCAATAAGGTCACTCCTCTCCACCAACACTCCAGGGATAAAAGTTCTAGCCTATCCAGCCTCTCCCTATAATTTAAACCCTCCAGTCCTGGTAACATCCGTCTAGATCTCTTCTGCACCCTTTGCAATATCCTTCCTCTAGCAGGGCGAGCAGAACTGTACACAGTACCCCAAACGTATTACTGTGGGAGAGGGTAAGAAGAGACTGGAGGAACCACTTGTGGCTATGTTCCTGGTTGTGACAAGGTAGCCATGAATATAGAATTCCTACAGGGTGGAAGCAGGCCATTCAGCTCATCAAGTCCACACCAACCCTCCAAACAGCATCCCATCCTGACCCTCTTCCCCTACCCTGTAACCCTGCATTCCCCACGGCCAATCCACCTAGTCTTCACATCCATAGACACAATGGGTAATTCAGAGTGGTCAATCCACCTAGCCTTCACATCCCTGGATAAAACAGACAATGGATGTAGGTTTGCTCGCTGAGCTGGAAGGTTCATTTCCAGACGTTTCGTTACCCTACTAAGTAATATCTTCAGTGGGCCTCAGGCGAAGCAATGCTGAAAAGTCCTGCTTTCTATTTAAATGTTTGGGTTTCTTTGGGTTGGTGATGTCATTTCCTGTGGTGATATCATTTCCTGTTATTTTTCTCAGGGGGTGGTAGATGGGGTCTAACTCGATGTATTTGTTGATAGAGTTCTGGTTGGAATGCCATGCTTCTAGGAATTCTCATGCACATCCCTGGATAAAACAGACAACCTCCCATGGCCAACCCACCTAACCTGCACATCCCTGGATGAAACACACTATCCCCCATGGCCAACCCACCTAACCTGCACATCCCTGGATAAAACACACTATCCCCCATGGCCAATCTACCTAACCTGCACATCTTTGGACTGTGGGAGGAAACCGGAGCACTCGCAGACATGGGAAGAATGTGCAAACTCCACACAGACAGTCAACCGAAGCTGGAATCAAACCTGGGACCTGGTGCTGTGAGGCAGCAGTGCTGACTAAATAGCCACTGCGCCACATCAATTGTGATAGGATGGGAAGAGAGAGGATCCAGGAAAATGAGGCACCATCCTCCTTGGAGAAGACGAGGAGTTCCCGTGTGCCAAACTGAGTGAAGAACAAGGCATCGTACAATAGTAGGGGGTCACTGGCCTGGTTCTGTGATCAGGAAAACATCCTTACCTTTCTTTTCTTTACCTAACTCACTGTTGTGACTATCTAAGCTGCTGTTTCTTAATAAACGATCAGAATGTTGCTATAAATCTATAATTGCCTGAATCAGTGACTGCAAGTCCACCACCAAATCTGCAAACCAACAGCGCCCCCATCAAACATGGCTACCTGCATTAAATGGATGAATGTCCGATTGGGTTTTCAAAGGAAAATGAAGAGAGACAGCAGAGTCTATGGCAAGGGTTTGGTGGTGGGGAGCAGGGAAGGTGGTGACGACAGATCTATGTGATGCTGTGTTCTATAAATAAAGCACCCATCTCTCTTTATAACTCAATGTTCAGCGTGCGAGCTGTCTGCAAGCTGCCCCTGACTGTGGCAGTAGGCCTGCCCCAAACAGATAGAACAGAAGGGGCTGAATGGCCTACTCCTCCACTCAGATACCAATCCAATGTATATGGAGACCCCCAGCCACAATCAAAGGCACTGCTGCTAAAGAGAATACAGCACAGGATACAAGGATAGTGCAGGAAGTGGAGACAAACGGCAGACAGCTGAACGCTTGGGCTGTTTGTACATGAAACACAGAAAGTTAGCCCCCAGGTGCAGCAGGGAATCAGGAAGGCTAATGGAATATTGGCCCATATTTCAAAGGGGTTGGAGTCACAGAGTGGGGAAGTCTTACGCACCTGTACAAAGCGCTGGTGGGACCACATCTGGAATATTGTGAGCAGCTTTGGCCCCATGATTGAAGGAAAGATATCATTTCATTAGGATGATCCCCCATGTGGAGCAAAGAGAGTTGAGAGTGTGCTGCTTCATCAGCCTCATCCCTGAGGAAGGGCTCATGCCCAAAACATCGATTCTCCTGCTCCTTGGATGCTGCCTTACCTGCTGCGCTTCTCCAGCACCACACTCTCGACTCTGATCTCCAGCATCTGCAGTCCTCACTTTCTCTAAGGGCTACACAGGCTGGGACCCTACCTACTGGAGTTCAGAAGAATGAGAGGTGATCTCATTGAAAAATGTCAGATTCTTAAGGGGCTTGACAGGGTCAATGCTGAGAGGAAGTTTTCCCTCATGGGAGATACTAGGGCCAGAGAGCAATCTCAGAACGAAGAGGTGCCAAATGAAGACTGAGTTGGGGAGGAATTTCTTCTGTCAGAGGGTGGAGAGTCTTTAGAACTCCTTGCCACAGAGAGCTGTGGGCGCAGGGTCCTTTGTGCCTGTTTAAGGTTGAGATAGATTCCTGATCTGGTCGGGGAATCTGGGTTTCCAAGAATCAGCCATGATGCTATTGAATGGCGAAGGACGATCAAGGGGCCGACTGGGTTTTGAAACAGCATTGGGATAGGTGATCAGCTAGGATCTAGGCTCAATGGGCCGAACAGCCTCCAGCCATTCAGCCTCAGGCTGCTCTGCCTGGGAATGGGAATATGAGCAAAAATTACATTTGTATGTCTGCCTCTCTGTCCAAAACAAAGGGCTATTTAAAAACTAAATGAATCACATGTCACACCCTGGTCCACAAGCTGCGTCTCCCCATTTAAGATCCACTGGAAAACTTGTTGGGAAAAATATAGGAGATTCAGGATTAGTCTCAGATTCAGGCTGAGAGCAATCTTTTACATTTGACAAATTATTCAGTACTTGCTATATGTCACCACAAGAGGGCAAGGGATTTGCAGAAAAGAGGAAGATTAGTGAAGATTCAGCTCAGAACTCTGTAAGGAGGAGTGAGTTACTGCTGTTATAGAGTTAGAGAGTCCTACAGCAGGGAGACAGGCCCTTGGGCCCACACTGGTCTGTGCCGACCAAACTATCCATCCACTCTAACCCCATTTCCCTGCACTTGGCCCATACCCTTCTAACCCTTTCCTATCCATGTATTTGTCCAAATGCCTTTTAAATGTTGTTAATGTACCCACCTCAACCACTTCCACTGGCAGCTCATTCCATACCCGTACCACCCTCTGTGTAAAAACAAAAGTTGCCTCTCAGGTTCCCTTCCATTCTTTCCCCTCTAACCTTAAACTGATGCCCCC
>NW_025215026.1:28264-34344 GCF_004010195.1 Chiloscyllium plagiosum
GGGCAATTTAGCATGGCCAATTCACCTGACTTGCACATCTTTGTGACTGTGGGAGGAAACCGGAGCCCCCGGAGGAAACCCACGCAGACACGGGGAGAATGTGCAAACTCCACACAGTCAGTCGCCTGAGGCGGGAATTGAACCCGGGTCTCAGGCGCTGTGAGGCAGCAGTGCTAACCACTATGCCACCGTGCCGCCCAGGAGGCTAAGGAAATGTCCATAAAGACTCTCACCAATTTTTACAGATGCTTGGGACGGCAGCTGTTCTGCCCAGGACCGTAAGACACTACACAGAGTGGTGAACACAGCCCTGTCCTTCCAACAACCTCCCACCCGTTGCCTCTACCTATACTTCCTGCTGCCTCAGGAAGGCAGTGAACGTTATCAAAGACCCCTCCCACCCCGGCTATAATCTCTGCCGACCTCGTCCATCGGCAGAAGATATTAAACCTTAAACACACGGTTCCAGAACAGCTTCTTCCTCCACTGTTATTAGACTTCTGAATGGACCGCTCAAATTCCAAATGTAATATTAATTTCAGTCTCTGCGGCTGTGCCATTGTACACCGCGCTCTGTTCGGTTACCGTCATGCCCTTTGCTTGGTATAATCTGCACTTGAGCCAAAACTTTTCACTGTCTTTAGGTATATGTGACAACGATAAATCAAATCAAATCAAATCAAAAAATCACATCCCTCACGGGAAGGTGAAGTGAGCTGTGCGGGATTCCCACCGGGACAGGACGGGACAGAGAGTTGTGGGGCTGGCACCTTAGGGCTCCTTACCTTCTCGGCTTCAGGCAGGCAGTCAAGCAGAGCCACGGCGTTGGGGGCATTCGGACTGGTATCTGGCATGCCCATGGTCATCTTCAAGGGCCACACAGCAGTGGCCTCCAGCACCACTTTGTACAGCGTCTTTGTGATGAGGGGCGATGGCAGGTCCCGCAGATAGTCCTTGAGGATGCCTGTGACCGAGGGAGAGAGAATTACAGGGTGCCACCATCTCCTTCATCCCAGCTCCCCTTATACCCCACCTTCACAATCACATCAGGGCGAAGGAGCTGAGAGATGGTACAGGGCAAGAGAGAAGTCAGAGAAACATACATAGGGGAGGGGGTAGAGATGGGCAGGGAGAGAGAGCTGGCTGGTGGCAGGACATGGGTCAAGGAGATAGAGGCAGGAAAGGGAGAAAACAGGGGATTGGCAGATAGGGGGAGATTGGAAGGAGAGGGAGAAATAGTGGGGCAGTTGGAAGAGCAGGTGGGAGAGAGCAGGAAGATGGGGTTTATTTAGGGAGCTGAGCACAGGGATTGGGGTAGGATGCAGTGTGCGAGTGAGCGAGACAGAGACAGACAGGTGAGATCAGGGATAGATCCCTTCAACGTTTCTGGTTCCTACATTTTCCTGATCCTTTCCAATGAACTTGAATACAATCAGGAATGATTACTGCTAGCAGGTTCTGAAAGCACTGTCCTGTACCCAGATTTGAAGGGAACTTGGAAAAGTTTAAAATCAGTTCTGGTTGAGGTAGTCCTGTGGAACTGCATTAACAGTTAGCTAATGAATATGTGCATTAGCTTAACATTTTATACAATTGTTAACCTCTGCTGTACAATTCCAAACAGGAAAATATTTTTCCATCTAATATTCCAGGCAGATTATAATTAATTGAAGGAGACCCCTCGCTACACTTCCCAGAAAGTAGCCAACATAATCAAAGACCCCCTCCACCCTGGGTATAATCTGTCCCATCGTCTTCTATCAGGCAGAAGATACAAAAGCTTAAACCAACAGATTCAAGAACAGCTTCTTTCCCACTGATATCGAAATCAAAATCTTAACTTTTAAACTTAATGTTGATCTCACTCTTTGTGTACCTCCTCTGCAGCAGTAATATTGTATTCCTCACTCTGTTCTATTACCCTATTGCACTTTGTACGATCTGTCCTTAGCGCACGTAAAACAAATCCTTTCACGGTTCCTAGGTACATGTGACAATGACAAATCAAAAACACTCATCAACTTGCACTTAATTCCCAGGCATCATCCTTCTCTCTGTGTTCTCTTGCGAGTGCTGTGTGTTTGTCCCTGGGTCTCTCAGCTCACGGTCTCAGAAGCACAGCTCGGACACTCGAGCTCACTAATAGGAAGGTATAAAGAACAATAAACAAAGGAACTTTACAGCCCAGGAACACGCCCTTCGGCCCTCCAAGCCTGAAACGATCCAAATGTACTGTCTAAACCTGCCACCCAATTCCTAAGCATCTGTATCCCTCTGCTCCCCACCTACTCATGCATCTGTCCAGACGTATCTTAAATGAATCTCCCATGCATGCCTCTCCCACCTCTGCTAGCAATGCATTCCAAACACCCACCACCCTCTGTGTGAAGTACTTGCCGCATGTATCCCCCTTAAACTTTCCACCTCTCACCTTGAAAGCGTGACCTCTCGTTATTGAATCCTTCACCCTGGGAAAAAGCTTGTCTCTATCCACCCTGTCTATACCTTTCATGATTTTGTAAACCTCAATTAGGTCCTCCCTTAATCTCCTTTTTTCTAGTGAAAATAAACCTAACCTACTCAACCTCTCTTCATAGCTAGCACCTTCCATACCAGGCAACATCCTGGTATGTAAACGTTCTCTGCACCCTCTCCAAAGCGTCCACATCCTTTTGGTAATGTGGTGACCAGAACGGTACACAATAACCACACGGTCTCCAGAGGAAGTTACAAATGGACAATAAATGCACTTTGGGGGTAATGAATATTTTGAAAGCCTGCCCTAGGGACCACGCCAGGAGCTGCTCAGCCCTCTGCGAAGAAATACTTGCTGATTTCTGCCCTCAATTCCAACATCTCCAGCTTTAACCACAACCTCCTTAAAAATAGAGAACAGCAACTGGAGAGGAAAGGGATAAATACACTTTCCTCTAGAAATGACAAGTCAGAAGAAGGGGAAAGGAATGGACAGGGCAGGGGAGGAGATGGGATCAGGGAGAGTTGGTGACCCGGAATGCGCTGTGTGAAAGATAAGCAAATTCAGTAATAACTCCAAAAAGGATGGAGGTGGAAAGGAGAGATTTACAGGGTCCTGGAGATACAGCTGTTGGTATGGGAAACAAATGGAGCCAGCACAGGCACAATGGGCAGAAGGGAACATGAAGACTTTATGAATATTATTGTCAGGAGAACCAAACCAAGCTACACCAAGGCCATGTGCATCTGTGGACCACTGCTGCTCTATGTGGTCAAAGGGCACAGGTGCACTCTTCCTGTCAGGGTCAGAGGTCAGGGTCTCCTCCCTAACCACTCCCACTTCCTTTCCAAACACCCCACCCCATCCCCTGAAATGTCAGACTGTTTCCACTGCCAGTGTCAAAGACTGAGCTCGCCCACCATCAGGGTCAGAGGTCCAGGGCTACTGTCACAACAGTCAAGGGTCAGAGGCCTGGGGGCAGAGGTCAAAGCTCCTCCCCAGCCATGGTCAGAGGTCAAGGGCTCTCCCAACTAGGATTAGAGGTCAAAGACTTTCTCTCAGACAGGGTCATAACTCAAAGGCTGTTCCATGGCCAGGGTCAGAGGTCAAAGGCCATTCCCTGACCAGGGTCAGAGGTCAGGGGCTCTCCCCACCAGCGTTAGAGGTCAGGGTCTCACCCCTGGCCAGAATTAGAGGTCAGAGGTCAAGGACTTTCTCTCAGCCAGGGTCAGAGGTCAAGGGCTCTCCCCACCAGGGTTAGAGGTCACTCTCACTTTATTGCTTACCTGTGATGACGTTGATGTCAGGGTAGAGTTCCTCAGAGAGGTCAACAGAGGCACTGTCACGCTCAAAGGAGTCTCGGAGCTCTTTCTTCACAGTGGCTGATCCACAGAGACGGTACAGACCCACAGCCTGGTCGCCCCATCCAACCCAACGTTCAAAACACCAGTCAGAACAAAACACAAAACAAAAGGAGTTGCCTCAGTCTCAGAGCATCTTAAAACATCCTAGAAATTAAACGCGGAGGATCCAGGGTGAAACTGTGAAACTAGCAGCAACATCGTGGGCCAATCTGTCAGGCTGAAACACAGCTTTAACCATTAACCCTAGAGCGATTCCAGTTCAGAGTAGGGCCGGTCTCCAGTTAAAACTTAAGAGGAGACAGAATCCTCCAAACAAACATGCCCAACTCCATATACAGTGTGCATCGCATTGTACTGAGAGCCATCAGAACACCCATTAAAACACAAATCATTACCCTACAATTGACAATGTGCTGCTTTCAGGAAAGAGGTCAAATGCTGTAAATACTCTGACCTGTTGGATATTGCCTGATCTAATTCACATTTTCTGAAGTATTTTGCTTGAGGTGTTCTTGCAGCATTGCCCCCTCGACATATTCACAAGTGGTGTTTTTTAGAAGAGATAATTAACAAGAGACTTATTTATTTTTTGTGTTTCAGTTCAAACCCTGTGGCTTCATTGGTCAGAATGGAAATTCTGCAACAGATGGGGCTGCCAGTAGTCCAAGCCCCACAATCCCTGGATCGCCAACATAGAACATAGACATAGAACAATACAGCACAGAACAGGCCATTTTTTGTGTTTCAGTTCAAACCCTGTGGCTTCATTGGTCAGAATGGAAATTCTGCAACAGATGGGGCTGCCAGTGGTCCAAGCCCCACAATCCCTGGATCGCCAACATAGAACATAGACATAGAACAATACAGCACAGAACAGGCCATTCGGCCCACGATGTTGTGCCGAACATTTGTCCTAGCTTAAGCACCCATCCATGTACCTATCCAATTGCCACTTAAAGTTCGCCAATGATTCTGACTCTGCCACTCCCACAGGCAGCGCATTCCATGCCCCCACCACTCTCTGGGTAAAGAACCCACCCCTGACATCTCCCCTTTACCTTCCACCCTTCACCTTAAATTTATGTCCCCTTGTAAAACTCTGTTGTACCCGGGGAAGAAGTTTCTGATTGTCTACTCTATCTATTCCCCTGATCATCTTATAAACCTCTATCAACTCACCCCTCATCCTTCGCCGTTCCAACGAGAAAAGGCCGAGAACTCTCAACCTATCCTCGTACGACTTATTCTCCATTCCAGGCAACATCCTGGTAAATCTTCTCTGCACCCTCTCCAAAGCTTCCACATCTTTCCTATAGTGAGGCGACCAGAACTGCACACAGTACTCCAACTGTGGCCTAACCAAAGTCCTGTACAGCTGCAACATCACTTCACGACTCTTGAATTCAATCCCTCTGCTAATGAACGATAATACTCCATAGGCCTTCTTACAAACTCTATCCACCTGAGTGGCAACCTTCAAAGATCTATGTACATAGACCCCAAGATCCCTCTGTTCCTCCACCTGACTAAGAACCCTACCATTAACCCTGAATTCCGCATTCTTATTTGTTCTTCCAAAATGGACAACCTCACACTTGGCAGGGTTGAAATCCATCTGCCACTCCTCAGCCCAGCTCTGCATCATATCTAAGTCCCCCTGCAGCCGACAACAGCCCTCCTCACTGTCCACAACTCCACCTATCTTCGTATCATCTGCAAATTTACTGACCCACCCTTCGACTCCCTCATCTAAGTCATTAATAAAAATTACAAACAGCAGAGGACCCAGAACTGATCCCTGCAGAACTCCACTTGTAACTGGGCTCCAGGCTGAATATTTACCATCTACCACCACTCTCTGCCTTCGACCGGTTAGCCAGTTTTCTATCCAATTGGCCAAATTCCCCTCTATCCCATGCCTCCTGACTTTCCGCATAAGCCTACCATGGGGAACCTTATCAAATGCCTTACTAAAATCCATGTACACTACATCCACTGCTCTACCCTCATCCACATGCTTGGTCACCTCCTCAAAGAATTCAATAAGACTTGTAAGGCAAGACCTACCCTTCACAAATCCGTGCTGGCTGTCCCTAATCAAGCAGTGTCTTTCCAGATACTCATAAATCCTATCCCTCAGTACCCTTTCCATTACTTTGCCTACCACAGAAGTAAGACTAACAGGCCTGTAATTCCCGGGGTTACCCCTACTCCCTTTTTTGAACAGAGGCACAACATTC
>NW_025215026.1:57493-59154 GCF_004010195.1 Chiloscyllium plagiosum
GCCATGGTGGGATTTGGCCCAAGGTGCACAGAACATTATCTAGGTCTCTGGATTAATAGTCCAGAGATATTATCACTAGGCCATCGCATCCCCAACTTGAGCACAGCAAGATCACACAGTAACAATTTAAAAATGAAAAGAAAATCCACTTTATTTTCTATCATTGTGAGTGATTATCATTCAAGGGCAATGATGAGAACTCTCCTGCTCTTCTTTAATACAATTTTTACAGGATCATTTATATTCACTTAAAAAACTATAAAGGCCTCAACTTAATGTCTGAACACAGCACCTCCAAAAATACAAGCTTCCCTCAATCCAGTGCTGGGATATATTTTGTGCTCAAGTTAAATATTTGCTGCTGAACCACCAGATTTAGAGACGTGACTGTGACAGGCTGAACCACTGCAGCTTTTGAGTATTTGTGTGTATGTGTGTGTGTGTGTGTAAACACACCTGAAGGATAAACTCCTCTCGCACAAAATATTCACACAGCAGAGCGTCTTACCTGTTCTGATTTGATATGTTCGCCAGCGTTGAAGACATCTGAATAGTGTTGCCGCTCAAAGACGCGTTCCAGAGCCTCCAACTGCTGCTGGGCAAACGCTTCACTCCGCAGCTGCTTCCGTACACTCTCCGCAGTTCCCTGAGAATCACCATTTGGCCCGGAGGCATCCTGGGTATCTAAGAGGAAGAGGACACAAACTGCATTTTATGTTTTTTTTTGTCTGAATTGTAAAGGGGGTTTTCTTAACATTTTAAATAAAATGCTGAACAGGCTGAAGAATATTAACATTGCCCTCGAGAGACTTCTGCCCTTGAGAAAGCAGCTGAATTCACAACCCAGGAGGAAAATAAGTGCCGAAATGCGTTTGAAAGACACATGTAATGGTCCAACTTGAATTGGAATTTCAAGGATGTGAGAAAGGAGCTAGAAATTGAGTTCGGAGCTGGATCCATTGGAGAATTCCTGCTCCACTCATTGCAAAGGGTCTTCAAGAGGTTGGATTGTTCTACTCATCCCATTATATCCTGGTGGGAGCTCGGAGGAGACCTTGTAGATGGGAACTCATAGATAAGCCTCTGGTATACTCAGCAGTGCCTCCAACTGTTGAGAACAGGCACAGATGCCAAACTGGCCCAAAGGTGCAGCACGGTTGCTCAGTGGCTATCACTGAGGTCACAGTGCGAAGGACCTGGGTTCAAGTCCAGCCTTGGGTGACAGGTTATCTGGAATTTGCATGTTTTCCCTGTGTCTGTGTGGGTTTCCTCCGAATACTCCAGTTTCCTCTCATAGTCCAAAAATGTGCAGGTTAGGTGGATTGTCCATGCTAAATTGTCTATAATATGGGATATGGGCCAAACAAATGTAGGCAGGTGGGACTTGTTTATTTTGGGAACATGGTCGGTATGGTTAAATGGACCAACGGGTCTGTTTCCATGCTGAATGACCTTAAGAATGTGCAGGCTATGTGGAATAACTATGGCAAATTCAAATTCTAATTCCTAAAATGTGGGATGATGGGGATAGATAGGTTTAGGTGTGACACTCTTTGGAACATTCGTGCAGACTCGATGGGCTGAATGGCCTCTCTCTGCACTGTAGGGATTTCATGATTCTGAGTTTTTTTTATTTTGCTCTCCAGTCTGGTGCAGTACAG
>NW_025215027.1:0-3237 GCF_004010195.1 Chiloscyllium plagiosum
ATTCGTGATGCAAAAGAAATTCCCTTTCATGCATGCATTTCATGTAGCACATTATATTTTGTAATTTTCTATGTCCCACGCTCATCCTGAAGAATGTTTTCCCTAACTCATTCCTAAGTAACGCTTCCAGAAAGAAGATAATCTCAACATTTTTAGAAATCTTTCCCGTACAAAGCATTCTATGTTTTGCCCCACTGTGCCTTCACAGATATGCACAACCATGATAAATTTGTCTCACTTCCTTTATCCTCTGCACAAAACAATGTAATGTATAGTAGTTCTTGAAATTCCTGGGTCATAAATTTGAATGACACTTTAGCATTCTGTGAATATTCAAGTGGTATCCATTATCAGTGATTTCTTTAAAAAAACAATTTTATGGCTGAGGTAGATCAACCATGAACGAGAGAGGTCATCATTTTTTATAGTACTTACCGCATGGCCATGCTCTCAACAGCAGGTCTCCGAAGCAGTATGAGACATAATGGTGCATGTATTGGGGCTGAATGAATGACTCCCTGTTTTGGAAATTGAACTTAAAATAAGACAAATCATTCAACTGTTCTGATCAGAATTTTGCAGCTGAACGTCGTCACTTAATATGTTACATAACAGCAGGGAATTGATTGCCATGACATGGTTAGTCTTTTCAAAGCTTCATGTTCTCACCTGCTGTAACATATTGTGGAGATCTAACAGCACATATCTTGAATGCCCTGAGATTACACTGAATCAGGGTTTAACATCGTGAGTTCCTCTCCATCAAAAAAGGAAAACCTTGAGATAGAAATGCATTATCGAAATTGGGGCTGAATGAATGACTCCCTGTTTTGGAAATTGAACTTAAGATAAGACAAATCATTCAACAGTTCTGATCAGAATTTTGCAGTTGAACGTCGTCACTTAATATGTTACATCACAGCAGGGAATTGATTGCCATGACATGGTTAGTCTTTTCAAAGCTTCATGTTCTCACCTGCTGTAACATATTGTGGAGATCTAACAGCACATATCTTGATTGCCTTGAGATTACACTGAATCAGGGTTTAACATCGTGAGTTCCTCTCCATCAAAAAAAGGAAAACCTTGAGATAGAAATGCATTATCGAATCGACAGCTTCTTGAAAAGTTACTGGAATGCACGTGCTGTTATTGGCGTGTCTAGTAAGTGGGTCATAATCAATCAGACTTCTGCAAAATTGCAGAATTCAGTCGTGTATTGCATTCTGTTACGTCGTCGATAAAGTGGATAGTCACTTTAAGACTGAAAGTGCTTTTCTGAGTTTAAACTGCAGCAAACACTGCCAGTGTACAGAACAGCTATGAGAGAGGCTGTTCAAAAATTGGCTGATGAATGAATGCCTGAATGTCGGTTGCTGTTTTGCAAACAACTTAAGTCTGACTATTTTGCTTCAAAAAAATCACTCAGCTCATCAAAGCCAATCAAATTTAAGTTCAGATGCCGTTGATGAGCTGAAAACATTCAGATTTATGAATTTCAAGTGCAAAGAAATGAGGGCATTTTGAAAATATGTGACAGCGATTGCCATCGAGTAAGAGAGCACGCCATCTGAATTATCTCAGAAGAATTATCTCAGAAGGCACTCTCTATCAACGGTACCTATTCCAGTTACAACAGTAAACGGAAAGTCAGAAGATGACTCAGGTAGAAGACTTCGATTTTGGAGGAACAGACGGAAGAAAAAGATTCACAAGAATGGAAGGAAGAGAGCATATGAGACTGTGTGGACTTTGAGAGATCAAGTTGATTTACTGGTGAACAGCTGTGTCATCGGAGCGGCTGTTCAATGCATTTGGGGTCAGACTGATTATCTAACATAAAGAGGCCCGTATATGTTCATAGTTTTTGTTTATTGCACACTGTTAGAGATATGAAATAATACTTCTTTCCTGTAAACAGTGGAAATGGGGTGTTTTCGTTCTCACTCACGCTGTCAGCAGATTATGGGGCAAGACGACTTTTTACTGGAATTATATTTTTAACTCGCAGAGGAATGTTCATTATCGGAACAATTCTATGATGGGTACGATTGCATCCTGTTCTAATACTTAACATTATTCAGGTATCTAAATATGACATTGCTTTGTGGAGAAAAGCGTCATGTTTATTTTTGGTATTTACTTGTGTGCCGTCAAAACATGAGCATTTGTTTTCAACTCATAGGTTGCCTGATTCATCAAGCGACTACTTTCCCTGAAATGCCGTGCACATGTGAAGCAGCCGTCAGTGTACGAAACCCTCTGATAGTAGGCATTGCGAAAGGATTAGTAATAGTTAAGTTATATTAACTGTTAATCGCTAAAATATCCACGTTAGCTAATGCGAATAGCATACAGGAATGGGAAATCCCTGTCTTCAGCAATGCATTGAATACATCACTAAACAGTATATGCCCCTGACACAGAATCACATTTTATTTGAAGCATCTGTTATTGAAACATGTACTTGAAAGTGGATTGCTAACGGGAAATAAACAGTTCTATTGCCAAATTAAACTTTAGGTAATCTCAGTCAATTCATGTGTCTCTGCGTGTTTCACTGTTCACAAAAATTGCAGAGATGAGCATTTCTGCTGTTTAGTTATACTGAGTGAAATGCATTTTTTCTTAAGTTTTTTTCTCCTCTTCAGGTGCATCAAAGAAACCTGTTCAGGATTTAATGACAGATAAACAAATGTTGTTATCGTGTTGACCTACACCTTTGGAAGGAATGCTGAGCTGTGAGAGTGTTATGTCATTTTCACCTGTGCAGAGGTGTTCAGGAGCAGAGGGCAGATATGATGATCAGCTCCACCATGGGATGATGGGAACTTCTACCCTTTCCTGGACCAGATGGTCGGGTCTGGGTTATTTGGAGAGAAAGGAGGGCGTTTCCATGTGTGGGCAAACATATAAGGTGTCTGAGCGAAGTGTAGTGGCACGTGTATGATGTCGGTAAAAACAATGACTGCAGATGCTGGAAACCAGATTCTGGATCAGTGGTGCTGGACAGGCAAAATCGACGTTTCGGGCAAAAGCCCTTCATCAGGAATAAAGGCAGAGTGCCTGAAGCGTGGAAAGATAAGCTAGAGGAGGGTGGAGGTGGGGATAGAGTAGCATAGAGTACAATAGGTCAGTAGGGGAGGAGATGAAGGTGATAGGTAAGGGAAGAGAGGGTGGAGTGGATAGGTGGAAAAGGAGCTGGGCAGGTCGGACAAGTCCGGAAAAGTCAAGGGG
>NW_025215027.1:3268-31187 GCF_004010195.1 Chiloscyllium plagiosum
CTGTTGAAGTCCACATTGATGCCCTGGGGTTGAAGTGTTCCGAGGCGGAAGATGAGGCGTTCTTCTTCCATGCGTCTGGTGGAGAGGGAGCGGCGGTGGAGGAGGCCCAGCACCTCCATATCCTCGGCAGAGTGGGAGGGAGAGTTGAAATGTTGAGCCATGGGGCGGTCTGGTTGATTGGTGCGGTTGTCTCGGAGATGTTCCCTAAAGCACTCTGCTAGGAGACGCCCAGTCTCCCCAATGTAGAGGAGACCGCATCAGGAGCAACGGATACAATAAATGATATTAGTGGATGTGCAGGTAAAACTTTGATGGATGTGGAAGGCTCCTTTAGGGCCTTGGATGGAGGTGAGGGGGGACGTGTGGGCACAGGTTTTACAGTTCCTGCGGTGGCAGGGGAAAGTGCCAGGATGGGAGGGTGGGTCGTAGGGAGGCGTGGACCTGACCAGATAGTCACGGAGGGAACGGTCTTTGCTGAAGGCGGAAAGGGGTGGGGAGGGAAATATATCCCTGGTGGTGGGGTCTGTTTGGAGGTGGCGGAAATGTCGGCGGATGATTTGGTTTATGCAAAGGTTGGTAGGGTGGAAGGTGAGCACCAGTGGGAGTCGGTGGGTTTGTAGAAAATGTCAGTGTCAAGTCGGTCGTCACTGATGGAGATGGAGAGGTCCAGGAAGGGGAGGGAGGTGTCAGAGATGGTCCAGGTAAATTTAAGGTCAGGGTGGAATGTGTTGGTGAAGTTGATGAATTCCTCAACCTCCTCCCCGGAGCACGAGGTGGCGCCAATGCAGTCATCAATGCAGCGGAGGAAGAGGTGGGGAGTGGTGCCGGTGTAATTACGGAAGATCAACTGCTCTACATAGCCAACAAAACAGACAGGCATAGCTGGGGCCCATACGTGTGCCCATGGATACCCCATTGGTCTGGAGGAAGTGGGAGGATTCAAAGGAGAAATTGTTGAGGGTGAGGACCAGTTCGGCCAAACGAATGAGAGTGTCGGTGGAGGGGTACGGTTGGGAACGTCTGGAGAGGAAAAAACGGAGGGCTTGGAGGCCCTGGTCATGGCGGATGGAGGTGTAGAGGGATTGGATATGCATGGTGAATATGAGGCGTTGGGTGCCGGGGAAACGGAAGTCTTGGAGGAGGTGGAGGGCGTGGGTGGTGTCTCGAACGTATGTGGGGAGTTCCTGGACTAGGGGGGATAGGACAGTGTCGAGGTAGGTAGAGATGAGTTCAGTGGGGCAGGAGCATGCTGAGACAATGGGTCGGCCAGGGTGGTCAGGCTTGTGGATCTTGGGAAGGAGGTAGAACCGGGCAGTGCGGGGTTCCCGGACTATGAGGTTGGAAGCTGTGGGTGGGAGATCTCCAGAGGTGATGAGATTCTGTTTGGTCTGGGAGATATGGTTTGGTGATGGGCGGTGGGGTCATGGTCAAGGGGGCGGTAGGAAGAGGTGTCCTCGAGTTGGCGTTTGGCTTCAGCGATGTAGAGGTCAGTGCGCCAGACTACCACTGCGCCCCCTTTGTCCGCTGGCTTGATGGTGAGGTCAGGATTGGAGCAGAGGGATTGGAGGGCTGCGCGCTGTGAGGGTGAGAGGTTGGAGTGGGGGAGGGGTTCGACAGGTTGAGGCGAATCGATTGAGCAGTTATCCTTGAGTTTGATTATGTGCTCAACAATCTACATTTCCCTGAACAGAATTTTGATCATGTACTTTATGGGAATCAACTAATTTCAATGCAGGGAGCAGAATGATGCAGGCTTGGAGCGCCTGTGCAGTAGGGAATTCGATTTCCTTCAAATATTTTCGAATCAGCCTGGTCTGAAATGTTATCACTACGGAATAACTACAATGTGAAGCTAGGCGACCGAGAATTGGAATCCTACTACTGCATCGCAATACTGTTGCTTCTTAATTTAAGTGTGTTTCAACGTGCGCCATGGCATGCGCTCTGCAGCATTCTAAAGTACAGTTCCTATCAATACAGGCCTGCTGAAGGTCTCGACAATGACCAATCTGAATTATTAACTCCACCGAATAATAAAAGCCCAAGTGATGGGACAATTATTCACAATTAAATGGCCTAGTTAAATATGAGGAAAATAAAGGAAATTCATGCAATTGTGCAAAACTTTACCGGTGTTTCGAGGATTGGACAAAACATTAAAAAAACAGGCCAAAAAAAAAGAAACGTGACTATATAAGTGCAAATAACCAATCATATATCAACAGATATTGAGAGATTCTATGCAAAAAATTATCAAGGAAGAAAAGGTGAGTTTTGGCCCATCCTGGCGTGAGACTCGAGAGTTAAAAACAGAAAATATGGAAAAGGCAGGTGAATTGAATTGATAGTTTGGATCAATCTTCCCTGTTAGGGATAGATAATCAATCGAAGAAAAAACCGTGAAACAGGAACTTAAGGCATTGAAGAATTGAGAAAAGTCTTAAATACCAGTTCAAATGGGGGAAAACTGGCGTGTGAGATCTGTGTTGTTTTGTTTTCTATTTTCCAAAATGCATTCCGTCAGGGATGGAACCAATTTATGAGGAGAAAGTAAATGCTACTCATTCATTTGAAAAATCAGAGAGGACGTGGGACATAACAGTGCCGTTGGCTCGACAGCAGCCGACTGCATTTTCTCACGTGCAATATATGATTGACCAATCAATTTGAGTTCATTGCGATGGTGATAACTTCGGTGGTCATAGTGACCAAGTGGCTCAAGCGGACGTTGATTTCCAGAATGCGTTTGATAAGCACATGCATGACATCATAATTATAGCCAAATTAAATACTGACGTTGTGAGTGCTCACACACTGTAGTCGATGATAATTGGCTGGGTAAAATGAGCAAATGTGGAGATTTAATTGTGTTTTTCTTTCAATATTGCAAGATCGAAGTTGTTACAGGAATCGTGTTCTGAACTGTTAATAATTCATACAAATGAAGAGATTAACAGACCAATAATTCTTCAGTCAGGGCATTCAAAACAGAATTTGGAAATTTACGTAGCATTTACACAGGACGTTGGTGAGTCCGCATTCGAAGGATTGCATTGAGGTTTCGTGACCTTATTACAGAAAATTTAATATTAAATTGGAAATATTGGACAGGAAACTTACAATGATGTTCCCTGAGTCAATGGTCTGAGTTACATCTTCAGGGTGGAAAAGCTAGGTCCCTTTGTTTCTTGCATAGAAGACTGAAGGCAGATCGTTTTCACGTGTATAAGATCCTGAGAGACATGGATAAGTTGAAAGCACTCAGTCTTTTTTTCCCCTAAGTTTGGGGAATCGAGGACTAGATGGTATCAGTTTTTTGTTCGAAACTCGAGGGGCAACTCTTTTTACTAACAGAGAGTGGTACGCCTATATATTGAGCTGTCACCAAACAAAATTGAGACGGGTATATTAACAACATGTAAATGACATTTGGCAAACATTTGGATAGGAAAGCTTCAAAAGGATATGGGCCGAATCCTGGAAAATGGGTTGGAGTGGATTGACATTTTGGTCGGCATGGATCAGCTTGGGCCAAAGGGCCAAAGGGCCTGTCTCCAGCTGTGTCACTTTAACCGCTAAATGTTAACATTGAGGTACAGCATGTAATTCGGGAATGATGCTAGAGTATTAGTGCATAGATCGTGTCTGGTTTTATTTTTCGCAAGTTTGAAAACTGTGTGTGAAAGAGGTAAATGGCTATCTTAAAACGCAGTGCTAGAAATGTATCACTTTTAAAGTAAAAAACAGAGCATCCCCTGCGGGAAATGCATGGACAATAGTTCGAGAAAGGAGTACTCGAAGTTTGAGTTGCAGATTATTTGGATGAGGGAGTGTGCATCTCCAGCTTTCAATGTCAGCAAACATGTTCATTGGCATCTGGACTAGTGACCAGTTATAAATTATAGAGATTTTCTTGGCTTCCAACAGCGTTGTATTTGCTTCCCAACGGTTCTCACGGGATTGAGGTAGAAAGAGGTCACAATGTGACAGAAGTATTCAGTTCATCTTTAGCTTGGAAAAAACTTTTGTTATTTACTATTGTCAAAAGTGACTGGAAATCGAAAAAAAAAAGTTCGAAAATTATTGTAAACTTGCATTTCTCACTGACAGAGGCAGGAACTTTTATGATTGATGCAGCGCTTCTCCTCCCAAGCAGTGGAAGCATTTACGAAAAGACGACTGAAATAACATCCTTTTCCAGCAGAAGAACCATAAAGACGTCCTCAAAAGCAGAATGGAAGATCAGAAACAATTGAACTGCATTTCCTCTCGCAACCTATTTTTCGACTATATGTTTGGCTGTGGAGAAAATAGGAGCTTCAAAGTGGCTATGGTGCCAATTTATTATCTTAATTGCCTACTATTTATATTTGCCTACCTGTAGCTAGTGTTCAATTCATCGGATCGCGACTGTACAGTTACTCTGTCTATCAAGAATGAACCTCCAACGTGTATCCCGCCCATCTCAATGGCTAAATGCATCTGCACATCCCTGGACATTGAGGGGCAATTTAGATTGACCAATCCACCGGATCTGCATATCATTTTAATGTGCAAGGGGACCAGGCACCCAGCGGACGCCGATGCAAAAACATGTAAATGCCACTGACAGTCTCGCTTAATTGAACATGTGCCGCTGCCGAGCTGTCGGGCAGCAGGCATTCTGCCGTCCAGAGCACCCACCCGTAAAATAAATGATTCCCGGTCTCAAGAGAAAGCTGTTTGATAATTTGTAACAAGCTGAGTTTGAAAGTAAGGAAATTTCGGGAACTTTTTGTATGCTTTAATATCTATAAATCATATAATGACTCTGGGATTAGGATAGCTTGATTTCCAAAGTTGTATCCAATTAGTTGTGACGCATCATATATTGAAACTATACCAAAATTTACAGTTGTAGATACCATTACTGAAACTGCATCGAGAATACTGTACTCATACTGTTCAACTTATTCAAGGAACGAATAGGCATACTGAAGACAGGTCAGTATGTTTTTTTCAGACTAATACCTGAAATGGGACCGGCTGGGGGGTGGCTGTTGTCTGTTTCAGGAACGTCTTGCACGTTAACTTTCTACTTGTTGTCGTAAGATGCGACCTGACCAAAAGGTCTATGCCATTAAGGAGTCTTATTTTAAGCATATATTATCCTGAGGGGAGTTTCAAAGAATAAAAGTGTTGAGGACGTATATACTCACAAAAGCATCTTGAACCAAATGACACATATTTGAAAATTAGGGTGAAATAAGTGAAATAATTACCATTGATAAACGTGAATCTTTGGATTTGTCCTTCTGCAAATATGGTTTCAGCGCATTGTTTAATTTTTAAAATGGAAATATAGATGAGTTCGAGTTAAGCAGATGAGTGAACGTTTTCATGGGAGTTGGAAATGTGGTTTTGAGATACAATCAAATCGGCAATGTACCGATGGAATGTCATGTACGATCGAAATATTATGTTACTTATTGTGATTCACATGTATGTAACTTTCAAGGTGGAACAGGAAAAATCTTTCTTCAGACAATAGTAAAACGTAACTGATTAAATTAATTCATTTTTTTTCCAAACGTTTCTTTTGAAAATTCTATAGATATGCAGACACATTGCCCCATTTTAGCTCTGAGTTAAACATAATTTCATTTTAACTGCCCGCATTTATTATGAAAATGTGCTTCTGCTCTTAAAATTCACTGTTTATGGGAATTGTAAAGGACAATATACTCGTCGCGATTCCTTGCAGAATGGAATTCCCCAGATTCTGTCAAGGTGTTTGCTTACATTTAAAACCAACTTCACTAAACCATGTTTTGTATCAACTATCAATCCATTCTTCAACGGACGCCCTCTCTCTCATTCTTTTGATGTAACTGATCAGCGTTAAGTAAGAACAAACTACAACTATTGTATCGCTTGTATCAACTCACTATAATGGTCAACGAAATAGTGTAAGTAGATCTTTCCATTCTACAGGCTCTCACAAAATAAGCACTGCCTCATTCTATCAAGAATGTCCCAGAACAGGAGCGACTTAATTCCTCGTGAACTTGGAGCTGCTCCGCAATTGTTCATTTAGTAGATGCTGCATTTTGGGAATGCAAATCTTAGCAGGATTTATACACTTAATGGTAAGGTCCGAGTGAATGTTGCTGCACAAAGAAACCTTTTAGTGCATGGACATAACCCCTTGAAAGTGTAGTCGAAGGTGGATAGGATAGTGAAGAAGGCGATTTGTATATTTTCATTCATTGGTCAGAGTATTGAGTACAGGAGTTGGGAGGTCATGTTTCGGCTGTACAGGACATTGGTTAGTGCCCTGTTGGAATATTGCGAGCAACTCTGGTCTCCTTCCTATCGGAAGGATGTTGTGATTCTTGGAAAGGTTCAGAAAATATTTACAAGGATGTTGCCAGGTTTAGAGGATTTGAGTTATAAGGAGAGATTGAAAAATCTAGTGCTGTTTTTTCCATGAGCGTCGGAGGCTGACGGGTGACATTAAAGAGGTTTATAAAATCATGAGGAGCATGGTTCGGATAAATAGACAAAGTCTGTTCCCTGGGGTGGGGGATTCCAGGACTAGAGGGCATAGGTTTAGGGTGAGAGGAAAAAGATATAAAAGAGACCGAAGGGGCAACGTTTTCATGCAGAGGGTGGTACGTGTGTGGAATGAGCTGCCAGTAAACGTGCTGGAGGCTGGTACAATTGCAATATTTGAAAGGCATCTGGACAGATATATATAAAGAGGAAGGGTTTGGCGGGAGTGTTTGGACCAGGTGCGGGTAAGTGGTATTAGATTGCGTTGGGATATCTTGTCGGCATGTCCGAGTTGGACCGAAGGGTCTGTTTCTGTGCTGTACATCTCGATGACCATGTGAATCTATGACCCTATGTCAATGCACCAGCTCTGTCTATTTTGAGCAAGCTAACCTCAGGTGATCAATTTTAAAACATTACTTGGAAGAATATATCATCAGAGACGTATCAGCCAGTTTTCACCATTTGGGTCTTCCACAGAAGAAAATTGCAAATGTTTCATTTTATTTTGTTAATTCCTGATTCTTTCTGAATCTTCCTGCATCAGAGATTTTGGAATATGGAAGTTCTGATCAACCAAAGCCAAGTAACAGTGGTGAACCATTATCATGTTGAAAAGGTTACCACACGTTTCTTGTTGTGCTGTTTCACTTACAGTATATTTTGTGGCTGTATTGAAACTGTCCAATGAAAAAATTGGCCTTTCGATTGTACCACCCGTTATGTGCTACCTTTAGCAATAGCAGATGAAGTATTTGTCACCACAGTAGTCATACTGTGGCGGATCACTTATTATTTTTGGCTATCATCTTTTTATTATTACCCCTGTGTGCAGTGTTAACCATAACCTGCGTTGTGCATCAACGGAATATTCATTCTCGTTCACTGATAATTTTACATTTGATCGATTTATAGCCATTTGTTGGCAGTGTCAAAGGGGAAAAATAGTGCATTGAGAGAACAACAGTTGTGGTTCGAGCAACAACGGGTGTTCTCTCTATTGAAACAAAACATACCTCACAACTTTATACAGGAACCTGGAGAGATATGAATCAATCCTTCATGGTTCTGTTATGTAAAGCCAAGCAATTATATTGATTCTGTTTGGGTGTTATTTAATTACTTTTAAATGGTCTTAAGTCCATTGCTCCTATTCGGTTTTTTTCGCAGTAAAAACTCTGACCTTGTGACACACGTTAGTGAGTAGCCACATCCGTAAGAGACTGAGATACCAGAGCATCACGATAATTACAACGACGCAGAAATGGAGAGCAGGAGGAGGCCTACGATTTTACTCTCCAGCATGTGCAGCACCTTCATTCTTTTGTGGATGGTGCATGCATATATACTTCTTGTATTATAGCATTACAGGATCAAATACAAGAAATCATAAAAAGATACAGATTCGTATTGCAAAGGGTCAGATTCATGCTGCGCAATTTAAGTTGCAGTGTAAACACTCGTTTGTATGGAGCAACTCAGTCCAAATTTAGAGAGCAGCTAATCGTGCAATGGAGAATCCCATCGAATCAAGGCCTTGACTGAAAAAACAAACAGGGCAACTATGAGGCTCCCAAATAATATATTTCCCCAGAGATTTTAGTCCATTAGCATCAAATACACTGCACATTCCCAATTAAATGTGTGACAAAGAGCTATGCAAAACCATTGTTTCTGGTGACCAACTAATCAACACTGTTACCTCCATCAAACCTTGCTATAATTACTTTCAAAAGCTTCAGAAACTTTGTTAGGCACAAATTATATTTTGTAAATCCGTTCTTTCTATTCAAGCTGGTTTGAATACGATTTTAACTAAAGTCCAAAAAACGAAAACCCAGTTCCAATTGTGTCCTGTTCCTCAAAGTTATATCTGTCTTCATCCAAGTAGCAATTTTAAATTTGTGTCAAATTTATCGTTAACTTCAAACAGAACTCCATCCCTTTATATTCTGTCACCGCCAACCCTCTGCACTGGTTTGTCACTCTCTCAGGGAATTACAGTACGTTGCATGTATTTCTTCATATATACTTTGTCAGATGAACCAACCACGATGAAGATTATTTGTGTGAAAAGAAAAAGGCGAAAAGGAGTGATAGTGTTCCTGGAGAGCATTCTGAATGGAGCACCTTTCCATATTTCATCATATTTAGAATAGTTGAGGATTTTTTTGGAAGTCGCAGTCACAGATATTAAAGTCAATTGTCGAGCTTTTCTGGCTAGTGCCGAAGTAAGTAAAGGATTCACTTGGACGTCTGACAGTCTGCTATTGGCGCAATAGTTTTCCTTCTTCTCCATAACATATTTGCATTGGGAGACAAATAATGTTAAATTTCTCTGCGTCTGCTCTGGTCAGGTGATTATATCAGTAGGACTTACTTCCAAGGCACAACTTAATTGTCCGTTTACATTGCTTTGGATCAGAGTAAACCCAAACTGCAAAAGTACGTTGCTGTCTCATTCTCGATCCGAAGCATTGACTGTTTTTTAAAAAGCAGGTCTACGACATTATGTTTCATTTTCCAGGATTAAAGATATTCCGGTTATTGTGCTGGGTGATTTTATCTTCCCCTGTAATGGTTTGGCCTCTCTTCATTCTAGGCCCTTGAATAGGGCTGAACTTGGAAGGACAATCCAGGAGGGTTTCTTGGCACAGGGCATATGCCTTCCAGTCAGAGTGGCCGTTATGCTGGACTTGGATCTGGGAAGGGAACCCGAACAGGTGTGCGAAATTTCAATTCTGTAGACAATAGATAATAGACACTAGGTGTAGGAGTAGTCCATTCAGCCCTTCGAGCCAGTACCACCATTCATTATGATCATGGCTGATCATCCTCAATCAGTATCCTGTTCGTGCCTTATCCCCATAACCTTTGATTCCACTGTCCTTCAGAGCGGTATCCAACTCTTTCTTGAAAGCATCCAGAGACTTGGCCTCCACAGCCTTCTTGTGCAGATCATTTCACACACCCACCACTCTCTGTGTGAAGAGGTTTCTCCTCAACTCTGTTCTAAGTGGCCTTCCCCTTATTTTTAAACTGTGTCCTATGGTTCTGGACACACCCATCAGTGGAAACATGCTTCCTGCCTCCAGAATGTCCAATCCTTTAATAATCTTATACATCTCAATCAGATCCCCTCTCAGCCTTCCAAACTCAAGCGTATATAAGCCCAGTCGCTCAAATCTTTCAGCGTAAGATAGTCCCGCCATTCCGGGAATTGATGTCCTGAACCTACGCTGCACTCCCTCAATAGCCAGAATACCTTTCCTCAAATTTGGAGACCAGAACTGCGCACAACATTCCAGGTGCTGTCTCACCAGCGCCCCGTCCAGCCGCACAACGACTTATTTGCTTCTGTACTCAATTCCTCTTGTTATGAGCGCTCGCATGCTAATAGCTTTCTTCACTGCCTGCTGTACCTGTATGCTTGCTTTCATTGACTGATGTACAAGAACATCTAGATCTTGTTGTACCTGCCCTTTACCTAATTTGATTCCATTAAGGTAGTAATCTGCCTCCCTGTTCTTGCCACCAAAGTGGATAACCACACATTTATCACATTAAACTGCATCTGCCATGCATCCGTCCACTCACCTAGCCTGTCCAGGTCACCCCGTATTCTCCTAACATCCTCCTCTTATTTCGCCGTGCCACCCAGCTTTGTGTCATCCGCAAATTTGCTAATATTACTTTTAATACCTTCATCTATATCATTGTTGTACATTGTAAAAAGCTGCGGTCCAAGCACTGATCCTCGCAGCACACGACTGGTCACCGCCTGCCATTCCGAAAGGGACCCATTTATCAGGACTTTTTGTTTCCTTTCACCCAAACAATTTTCAATCCATGTCAGCATTCCCCCCAGTACCATGTGCCCTAATTTTGCAAACTAACCTCGTATGTTCGACATTATCAAAGGTTCTGTGGAAGTCCAGGAATACTATATCCACTGGATCTCCCTTGCCCATCTTCAGAGACATATCCTCAAAGAATTCCAGAAGATTGGTCAAGCATGACGTATCCTTCATCAATCCATGCTAACTCTGACTTCTCCTGTCACTGCTATCCAGGTGTGCACTGAGGAGAATTTCGAAAGGATTGACCATATTACCGGACGTTACAAAGTACTCTTGAAAAGGATGCTTGCAGTCCTTCAGTGAAGATGGAAAATTGAGGGCAGGCAAATTACAACAATGTTATGAAAAAAACGGGAGAATATTAATGCAAGGCGGCTGTTAGAGGGAAAATTCGCATTGGGCATGTGAATTTGTTTCAAATGGCAGTTTTACGACCTCAACAGAGGCCTACTCCTGCGAGAACCAAGGTCCGTGAAGGTTGGTTGAGGAGTTGGGAGGTCATATTGTGGGTGTACATGACATTAGTTAGATTATTTTTGGAATACTGCGTGCAATTCTGTTCTCCTTCCTTCAAAAAAGAATGTTGAGAAACATCAAAGCGTTTAGAAAATATTTACAAGGATGTTGCCAGGGTTGGAGTGTTTGAGATATATAGAGAGCTGAATATGCTGTGGCTGTTTTCCCAGCACAGACAGAGGCTGAGGGTGAATTTATAGAGGATAATTAAATCACGACGGGGATGCGTAGGTTCTGTACTCAATTCCTCTTGTTATGAGCGCCTTGCATTAATATTCTCCCGTTTTTTTCATAATTTCAGAGTGAACACAGATCATTGAACAATACAGCTCAGAACAGGCCCTTCGGTCTTCGATGTTGCACCGACATGTGAAGAATCTCAGCTCGTCCTCCAGCACTATCCCAAAATCATCCATGTAAAGAGAGAGAGAGGAAAGATACAGAAGTGATATGAGGGGCAAATATTTCACACAGAGTGTGGTCCGTGTGTGGAATGAGCTGCCAGAGCAACTGGTGTAAGCTCGTACAATTACAGCATTAAAACCCATCTGGATGGCTGAATGAAGAGGAAGGTGTTAGAGTGATTTGTGCCAAATGCAGGCAAATGGTAGTAGTTTAGTGTATTTGTTCGGCATGGACGAGTTGGAACAAAGTGTCTGTTTCCGTGTTGTCCATCGCTCAGACTCTTTGACTCTATGACAACGTATGTTGTGAAATTATTCACAAGGAAAACTAAACATATGGAATGTCCAGTAGGATGAGAATTGTTCCAGCCCTTGAAGTACATAACATGTAAAACTTGCAGAGGGCAGCTTTGGAAAGCATTGGCCCACTAAAAGTAAAACAAGGGACTATATCAATCAAACCAGAATAGGTAGGGAATATCCTGAACACAAACATCATGTTGGGATTCATCAAAGAGACTGCATTGGGTAAGGAATTGTGTGTCGAAATTCAAAGTCAAGTTTCGATTAAAATGGAAACGATGTTATGCATCTTTTTAAAAAAAGTACTAATGTAGGTATGTCCCTTGTTCCTGACGAGACTTATTCGAGAAAATTGCGGAGGGCAACAGATAAAATTGCTGGAACATTGACAGCCCATTTTGCATCCTTTCTGGCCGCCAATGAAGTTCAGGAAAACTGGATAATCCACAGTGTTGTCCCATTGTGGAAGAAGGGTGGAATAAATAATCAAGGAAACTACAGGCGAAGGTTTCGGTGATAGGAAAATTAATGACAATCATTCTGAAGGACATGTTCTTATGCATATAGAAGTGAGACAGAGCATGGTTTTGAACAAGGCAAGTCATGCTTCAATAATACATACAGACGGTTGAGCAGGTCACAAATTTGATTGAAGAGGCAAAACCAATTCTTGTTGTCGACATGAACTTCAGCAAAGCCTTTGCCAAATTCAGTCATGGCTTACTGGAACAAAAGACGAAGTGCTGCATTTTGGAAGTTCACGAATAGGTCGATGTTACACATGGAATGGCAGAACATCAGGAATATAGATCTCCATAGTGATCTATGTGCGCAGTTCCACGGATCACAAAAGGTGGTATCACAGGTTGGTAAAAGACCATGACACACTTGCCTTCATTGGAAGGGGCATTGAATAAAAGAATGACCAAGTTATGCTGCAGTTTTATGGACTTTTAGGGAGGCCACTGTTTGCATATTACGTGCACTTTGGTCGCCACAGTGTCAGATGGGTATGAATGCTTTGGACAGCATACGAGATTGACCAGAATGTTAAGATTGCCTGTTTTGGGGATTTTAACTATGAAGTAAGGTTGGATAGAACCTGTCTGCTTTCACGGATTGCAGGATGTTGTGGAACTACAGAATAAGTTTTTACAATATTCTCAGTAGCATGGGTAGAGTGGAACTTACGAGATTTTTACCCATGGTGTAAGGGCAAATTCCGGGGGACACAGGTTCAAGGAACGTGGGGTGGGGGAGTTTAAAAGTGACGTGCGAAGCATTTGTTTTTACTTAAAACGTGGTGAATGTGTGGAATGGGTTGCCAAAAGAAGTGCTGGAAGCAGACACAGTATCAGTAGTCAAGAAACATGAACGTGGACGAATACACGAATAAGAAGGGAATAGAGCAAAGTGAACACAACTTAAATATGGAAGCACAAAATATGTCAGTCTAAGATCAGGGAACTCAAATATTAAGCTCCCAAAGATGGCAAAAATCACTAACTCACTGAAAGCAAATGCGAAGTCCCTTTGGATCCGTGTGAACCTGACCCCACCTCCTGATTCTTCCATCTTACTTTAAAAGTCAACCATAGAGAACTCAAAAATGTTTAACGACTGCCTGTCTGAAGGAAACAAAATCTGTACCACTGAGATAATATCCTTCTGCAAACCAAACAGAACTGAACACAACTCTAGAAGGCACAGTATTGTCAGACAATTGTTAGAAGTCAAAATGAGAGCGTTTACTGATGAGGAATGAATAAGAAACATGAAAAAATAAATGTACATTGTCTCTCAAATGTGTGACATTGCTGTAAAAATTTGCAAAATTTGCAACAAAAAGTGTAAATCTTATCCATGGATGTAACGGTGATTCTGTTATGGTCTGCGTTGTACACACAAACCTCTGTCTGTTATTTTGTACCTGGACAGAGCAGTTGTCGGACCCGGCCGTTCTGCACACAGACAGTATGCTTTCCATTCTGAATCTGTAAATGTTGGTGAGGGTCCTTGTGGGGATGTGACATTTACGAATTAGTTGAGGAAGAAGAGACGATGTTGTGCCTTCTCAACCATCACATCTATGTGGGAAGCCCAAGAAAGGTTGTTGGTTTTCGACACTCCACGGTACTTGACGCGAACCACACTCTCAACGTCAGTTCCGTTCAGGTAGATAGGGGTATATTCTCCCCCATTCGTCCTGAAGTAAGTGATCAGTTGTATTGTGTTGGGGACATTCAAAGAGAGGTTATCACTGCACCACGACGCCAAGCCCTCTGCCTCCTTTCTGTATTCTCACTGATAATTGATTGATATCCTTGGTGTCGTCAGCACCTTTTTAGATGGCGTGCATTCCGAATTTGTCTGCACAGTCGTGGAAGTACAAAGATTATAGTCGGAGGCAGCGAATGCATCCGTGGGGAGGGACTCTCCATTCATAGAATGCCTACACTGTGGAAACTGTACCTTCCATCCAAAAAATCCACACCGACCCGCTGAAGAGTAAACAACCTCGCGCATGACGCTACTACTCGATATTCCTCCCAGACTAACACACATAGAACATATACATAGAACATAGAACATAGATTATAGAATATTAGAACGCGGTACACGCCCTTCGGCCCTCGATGTTGTGCCGACCAGTCATACCAATCTGAAGCTCATCTAACCTACACTATTACATGTACAACCATATGCTTTGCCAATGACGACTTAAATGTACCTAAAGTTGGCAAATATACTACCGCTGCAGGCAAATCATTCCATTATCTTACTACTCTCTGAGTAAATAAACTACCTCTGACATCTGTCCTATATCTATCAACGCTCAATTTAAAGCTATGCCCCCCTCGTAAATGCCGTCACCATTATTGGAAAAGGTATCTTCCATCCACCCTAACTACCCCTCTGATTATCTTATATTTCTCTATTAAGTCACCTCTCAACCTTCTTCTCTCCAACGAAAATAGCCTCAAGTCCCTCAGCCTTTCCTCGCAAGACCTTCCCTCCATACTAGGCAACATCCTGGTAAATCTACTCAGCACCGTTTCCAAAGCTTCCACATCCGAGTCGTGAGTTCATGGAATGCCCTGCCAGTAGCAGTGGTGAACTCTCCCTCTTTGTGGGCATTTAAACGGGCATTGGATAGGCATATGGAGGATATTGCGCTAGTGTAGGTTAGGTGGGCTTGGATCGGCGCAACATCGAGTGCCAAAGGGCCTGTACTGCGCTGTATTTTTCTATGTTCTGTGTTCTATCCTTCTTATAATGCGGCGACCAGAACTGTACACAATACACTAAGTGCGGCAGCACCAGAGTTTTTTTACAACTGTCGCATGACCTCATGGTTCCGGAACTCTATCCCTTTATAATAAAAGCTAAAACGCGGTTGCATTCTTAACAACCCTGTCAGCCTCGGTGGCAACTTTCAAGGATCTGTATACCTGGACACCGAGGTCTCTCTGCTCATCTACATTACCAACAATCTTACCATTAACCCAGTACTTTGCATTCCTGTTGCTCCGACCAAAGTGAATCACCTCACACTTGTCTGCATTAAACTCTATTTTCCACCTTTCAGCCCAGTTCTGCAGCTTAGCCATGTCTTTCTGTAACCTACAACATCCTACGTCACTATCCACAACTCCACCGACCATCGTCTGCAAATTTACTAACCCACCCTTCTATGTCTTCATCCAGTTCGTTTATAAAAATGACGAACAGCAGTGGACCCAATACCGATCCTTGCGGTACATCACTGGTAACACAAAACCGTGCTGACAATCCCTAATCAAATTATGCTTTTCTAGACGATTATAAATGCTATCTCTTATAACCTTTTCCAACACTTTAACAAAAACTGAAGTAAGGCTCGCTGGTCTATACTTACCAAGACTGTCTCTACTCCCCTTCTTGAACGTGGGAACCACATTTGCTATCGTCCAGTCTTCTGGTACTATTCCTGTAGACAATGACGAATTAAAGATCAATGCCAATGGCTCGGCAATCTCCTCCCTGGCTTCCCAGAGGATGCTAGATAAATCCAATCCAGCCCAGGAGACTTATCTATTTTCACACTCTGCAGGATTTCAAATACCTCTTCTTTGTGAACCTCAATCACACCTCGCCTAGTAGTCTGTATCTCAGTAATCTCCTCAAGAACATCGTCGTTTTCTAGAGTAAATGCTGTCGAAAATATTCATTTAGTGCTTCCCCTATCTCCTCTGACTCCACACAAACTTCGCACTACTATCCTTGATTGGCCCTAATCTTACTCTTGTCATTCTTTTATTCCTTAAATACCTGTAAAATTCCTTAACGTTTACCCTGATCCGATCCGCTAACAGCTTCTCATGTCTCCTTCTGGCTTTTCTGAGCTCTCTCTTTAGGTCTTTCCTGGCTACCTTGTAACCCACATGCGTCTTAACTGAGCCTTCACATCTCATCCTAACATAAGCCTTCTTCTTCTTCTTGACCAGAGGTTCCATTTTCTTCGTGAACCACGGCTCCCGCCCTCTTCAGCTTTTCCTTGAATAACCTCCACAATCCGAATGTGCCTGTCCGCTGCAGTTTCCTTCCCCATCCTATGCATCCAAAATCTTGCCTAATCGCATTGCAATTGCCTTTCCCGCAGCTATAACTCTTGCCCAGTGATATACACTTATCCACTAAATTAAACATAACAGAATTGTGATCGCTATCACCAAAGTGCTCACCTACTACCAAGTCTAACACCTGGCCGGGCTCATTACCCAGCACCAAATCTAATGTGGCTCCGCCTCTTTAGGCCTGTCTACATATTGTGTCAGGAAGCGCTCCTGCAAACTCTGGACAAAAACTGACCCATCTATAGTACTAGTACTATAGTGTTCCCAGTCAATATTTGGAAAGTTGAAGTCCCCCCATGACAACGGCCCTGTCTCTCTCACTCCTATCGAGAATCATCTTTGCTATCCTTTCCTCGACATCTCTGGAACTATTCGGAGGCCTATAGAAAACTCCCAACAGTGTGACCTATCCTTTCCTGTTTCTAACTTCAGCCCATTCTACCTCATTTGAAGAATCCCCAAACATCCTTTCTGCAACTTAATACTGTCTTTTACCAACAATGCCACACCTCCCCCTCTTTTACCATCTTCTCTGTTCTTACTGTATTATCTAAACCCTCGAACCTGCAACAACCATTCCATACTAGGGAGCATCAACGGTGAACCTCCAGATGAAGCACTGGCGGTATGGCCCGTTTTCTATTTATGTGTTTAGGTTTCCTTGAGTTGGTCATGTCATTTCCTGTGGTGATGTCATTTCCTGTTTTTTTTCTCTGGTGGTAAATGGAATCCAAGTCGATGTGTTTGTTGATAGTGTTCTGATTGGAATGCCATGCTTCTAGAAACTCGTGTGTCTCTGTTTGGCTTGTCCTAGGATGGATGCGTTGCCTCAGTCAAAGTGGTGTCCTTTCTCATCTGTATGTAAGGGTACTAGTGAGAATGGGTCATGTCTTTTTGTGGCTAGTTGATGTTCATGTATCCTGGTGGCTAGTTTCCTGCCTGTTTGTCCAGTGTAGTGTTCATTACAGTTCTTGAAAGGTATTTTGTAAATTACATTTATTTTGCTTGTTGTCTGTATAGGGTCTTTCAAGTTTATTAGCTGCTATTTTAGTGTGTTGGTGGGTTTGTGGCCACAAGGTCTGTGCAGTCTGGTAGTCATTTCCGAGATGTCTTTGATGTAGGGGAGTGGCTAGGGTTTCTAGACATGTTGTCTGCGTGTTGTCCAGAACACGTCCAGAAACCCTAGCCACTCTCACCTACATCAAAAACATCTCGGAAATGACTACCAGACTGCTCAGACCTCTTGGTATCATGGTAGCCCACAAACCCACCAACACACTAAAATAGCAGCTAATAAACTTGAAAGACCCTATACAGACAACAAGCAAAATAAATGTAATTTACAAAATACCTTGCAAGAACTGTAATGAACACTACACTGGACAAACAGGCAGGAAACTAGCCACCAGGATACATGAACATCAACTAGCCACAAAAAGACATGACCCATTCTCACTAGTACCCTTACATACAGATGAGAAAGGACACCACTTTGACTGAGGCAACGCATCCATCCTAGGACAAGCCAAACAGAGACACACGAGTTTCTAGAAGCATGGCATTCCAATCAGAACACTATCAACAAACACATCGACTTGGATTCCATTTACCACCAGAGAAAAAAAACAGGAAATGACATCACCACAGGAAATGACATGACAAACTCAAGGAAACCTAAACACATAAATACAAAGCGGGCCATACCGCCAGTGCTTCATCTGGAGGTTCACCGTTGATGCTCCCTAGTATGGTGACGAAACGTCTGAAAGTGAACCTTCTAGCTCAGCAATCAAACTTACATCCAGAACAAGTCATGGTTCTCTCTCTTCCCATATTTTTTTTTAAAAAATAGCGCACCTACATTTTCAACTCTTCAATGTGCCAAGATTGACCCAGAATCTACAGAAGATGACAACCAACTCATTACCTCAAGAAGTTCTTCTCTTGGGACATAGATTATTAGGCCCAGGGGGTTCACGAGCTGTCAGTTCCATTGATTTCGCCAGGGAGTTTTAACAAAAATATCAATTTTCTTCCGTTCTTCCCTCCCTATAGACTCTTGCTGAAGTAACATTTTCTGGAAAGTGAATGCTGGTGGGCAACTTGGCAATAATCAACATCACCACTGAACCTGATCATTTGCTTTACATGTACTTTGTTCAGGATTTGATCAACAGTAGGAAGCCCCAGGCAATATTTTCCATCTTACCTCCTAATGCAGGGACCAGTATTCCCTCAACTCTACAAGGTGGTGACTACTTAACACTCTAGGGATCAAATCTGAGGGCTGTGTAGTTTACATGGCTCAATTCCATGCCACACTTTAGGTCAGCATTGTAGGGATTCTACATTTATTGAAAAACTAAGGTGTGCATTCATGCAATGAGAATCTGGATGCTAAGAAAACTTACCACAGGAAAAGGTCTCAGAAAGAGATGATAAATCCAGATTTTGCGAAAATTCTTCCAAAGCATCCAAACAGAGAAGACTACTACCACATTCTGCTTTCCTCTTTTCGTCTGGGTAGCTATTACTATTCATTTCATCCTGGTTTGAAACCCAAACAGAAGGTAGTATGTGCACCAGTATTGCAAATCATAGATTAAGTACAAGGACAGCCAGTAATCAACAAACATTCCTACACACTTCACTGACAATGAAATTTTGCTTCATATTATTTTATTCACTAAAGTTGGAATAAACAATATTGTGAAAAGACCTGTCAGAAAGCATACCATGATATTGATAGTTTTGTTAAACATGCATGAAATTACTTACTTCGCTAAACATCCGGTACATTTAAATTAACATTTGTATGTTGCTTAGATAGCCACAAGGACATTTAATATTTTTACAATAGTTTTGTTAATTGAAAAGAATTTTAGCTGTTAACTGTGGTTATTTAGCAAATAACTCAAGCAAACCAATACATGGTCTTTGTTGAATTCCCAGCCTACGCTAAACTGATTTCAGACCTACAGTAGAATTGGTGTAATAGCTGACCTCAAAGTGCTACGGATTAGAAGGTCGTCAACCAGCATTGTTGACAAATATTTTATTGATCAACACTAACCAAGGGCATACACAGAAAGGGTCATCATCCAAAAGGTTCAGTGGCTGTCTGGTAGGAATCAGAAGACCTAACCACTTGGAAATTAAGACATGCCTATTTCTGGGCCAGTAAGCACCCAATGCATTGTCTGTGCATGAATGAAGAAGCTCAAGATTTCCATTCTTGGCCTCAAACACAATAGTCACATTATAACACGTCGAGCAAAAAGCAGATCAAACTCTGAAGTCTATTCACACTACAGTGCTGATAACTGTTGGGGAGGTGAACGGTCAAATCAATTTCAAGCATGGGTGAAGAATGCATTATGATGTCTTTACACTATAAGGCAGCTGTGAACCTTTAGCCAGAAATTGTGCATGGTTTCAGCTTGTCACATTGGGATCTTCGCAATCCAATCACCACTGAAGAATATGTGCTGCATAGACCAAATTCAATTCCAATACCCTCGGGAGGAAGAGGGAAGGAAACAAACAAGCAAACATTAAGCAAATCATGTAGCAGAGGTTTCTAACTTCTTGAATTTGTGTCAACTGAATCTTTGTTGAAATGGAATAAATTGGCCTCATTCCTCTGCAATAAAATGAAATGCTTCCATGCCTAAAGTCCACAAAATCTTTAAAATGATTTGCACTTGAACTACATAGTCAGAAAATTCATTCCAGATCCAATGTTATTCTACATGTACATTTAGGCACTAAAATAGCTGTACATCTCAGTATTAAATAAATCACCATAGCACATACTGAATCTGAAAATTATTAATTTTCACTATGATATACTGCTAGCCACTATATATTGGAAAGAAAATGGGTTAATCAGAATGCGATGAATGACAGTAAATAATGTCAGAATCACAAGCCAGAAATGTCCTCAAAGTTTCTGTGAACTAATTTAATTCCCTTTTAATTCTAGTGTTTCAATTTTGTCATGATATTTTTAATATATATATATATGACAAAACACGCTAGAATTAAAAGGGGACAGTTTGAGTTTATGTAAATTCCTAGTTCACAGAAACTTTGAGGATATTTCTGGCATATGGTCCTGACGTTATTTACTGTCATTCATCACATTATGATTCATCCATTTCAAACCACTGAGTTTTGAATGCTATCACCCAATTTAATCCCTGGGACTTTCATGGACTGAAACAAATTTTAAAAAAGGGACCACAACACTGACTTAAAATAACTTAGCAACCACTTGATGACGTAGATTTTGCCAGTTTCATGAAAGCAACATGGAATATACAAAAGTCAGTCTGGTCTGAAAGTAATGTTTTATCCAAAGATAAGTAAGCCAATCAATCTTTTCCAGGGAGGCATGAACAGACACTACATCGATTGACATCTCTGAGAACATCCAAACTTCGGAAATGAAAATATCAACTGCAACTATCAAGTTCGGAGACAATGAACTCAAGATATTGAAATGTATAACTAATCTTGTACTTCAAGATGTTTTGGCAGAGGAGATGAAATTAAGGGTGCTGTGCTGAACACAGGCAGTGAACCCTCTCTGCCTCTCAAACAAAAACATAACCAGCACAAGTACAGATTAAAATTAAACATCAGCACACCAAGAACTTCCTAATGGTCCTTCCTAATATTCCTTCCTAATGGTCTAGAAACCAACAAAACAACAGTGGTCTCAGATCATTTTCCTTTTTGTATTGTGCGCATGCGTGTGCGTTACTGCCCGAACATCATATGCTTGATGCTGTATCTTTACTAGTTTTCTTACTTAATGCAAGACAACCTTTTGATTGTCTTCTTGCTGCTATGTTAGAAATTATTTTAATTGACGTAAATTATAGCTTCATGCTAAAAAGGGCTATAATCTTTGTTGTGGCCAGCCAGAGATGTTGAAAAGAAAGGAGCTGATTCACCCATTCTCACCTGGTCATAACAAAAAATAAGCAGCACTGGTTTATGGTTTAAAAAGAAAAGGTTAGTTCATTACATAACTACTGCATAAGTTACATAATTAAAAAAATAATACAGCAAACGCCCGATTTACAACGATCTGACATATGAACACCCACACTTACAAATGAGATCTCATAAAAGGAGGCATGACTAATAATTTTTAAAATCCAATATGTAAATATTTGCTCATATTTATAGACAGCTATTTTATATTGTATTATTTTATGGTCTTCAAGATGAAGAGATCAGTCAGTCAATCACTGAACTCAAAACATTAATTTTGCTTTCTTCCCACAGATGCTGCCAGACCTGCTGATTTTTGCCAGCAGTTTTCATTTTTGTAGAAGTATTATAATATCACAGAAAATATGGCCTCCGTGTTGGCTTCTATTAAGGACCTATCAGATCACAGAGAAATGGCCAACAGGTTCATGAACTTGAACTGGATTACATATTTTCCAAAAGGAAAACTTCATTACACTCTCCTTAAAAACAGACGAGGGATAATCATTTTTTTAAAAAAACAATACTTTAAAGACGTAATGCAAAGGAAGTAGGGCTGAATTATCAATGCCGTCAGGACACAATGCATGTGGTCGTTTGAAAATCATAATCCCCAGAATTAGTTCTTTGATTTTGGCGACTTGATGTCTGCAATTTTGAAAGTAAGGCTGTACAAAGTGGACACTGAATTGGACTGATTTAATTAAATAAATTAATTTAATTAACAGCCCATTAGTTCCTTTAGAAGCCTGCTAATGGGCTGGGAAGGTTGGGACAGTAGCAACTGTCCAGCTTGCTGTAAAATAGGTTTATTTGAAAGTTTAGAATCCTCTTTGTGCCTTCATGTGTCCTATACTGGATTATTGCTTTTTACTATAGCATTTCCTATTCATGTTCTACCACAGACCTTGATGCTGATAGCTCTTTCAGGAACTGCCTGCTGTCTTCAGCAAGGTAGCAATAGTCCCCAATAGCTGAGTGTCTCTCTTTGCTGCTGGTGCCAGGCCATCAGCATCCCTAATTATGTCAAGCTCACATACCCATTAGGATACCTACAGCTAAGATGCATTTGGACGTTGGGTTCCAGAACCATATGAAAGTCCAGCCAGTGATATCAATGTGTCTTACTCAAGGAACTGTGCAATAAAATCCATACACCATTTGCAATGCAGATGGATCTTCAAATTTTTGGACCATGTCTGGAAACAGGAGATTGAAGGAGGGAAACTGGGACTTATCCAGAGTGGTAAAGATTCTGGCAATCTGGCACCTTATTGGCTGTTGGTGGGCTTTCTACCAAGATCAGGACAAGGAGATCCCAGAAATAAAGAGCTGCTGACCAATCAGAGGTCAACAGACCCAGAACTCTACAGTGTGACTACAGTCTTAGCTTCTGCTGGTATAACATTCCCACCCCCACTCCCCCCCCAACTCCACCCTCCCACCACGATTGCTAGGATGTAGGATCATATTGAAAAGAAAAGTGTTTAGATGAGGTCTCTTAAGATGCAGTCAATGAGTCATAGAGATGTACAGCTCTGAAACAGACCCTTCGGTCCAACCCGTCCATGCCGACCAGATATCCCAACCCAATCTAGTCCCACCTGCCAGCAGAGTCATAGAGATGTAAAGCATGGAAACAGACCCTCTGGTCCAACTTGTCCATGCCGATCAGATATCCTAAATTAATCTAGTCCCATTTGTCAGCACTTGCCCCATATCCCTCTAAATCCTTCCTATTCGCTTACCCATCCACATGTCTCTTAAATGTTGCAATTGTACCAGCCTCCACCACTTCTTCTGGCAGCTTATTCCATACACTCACCAATCTCCGTATGAAAAGGTTGCCTCTTAAGTCCCATTTAAATCTTAAGAACTTGTCTATCCTTCAGCCTCTGATGCTCCTGGAAAAATTGCCCCAGTCTGTTCCGCACCTCCCTATAGCTCAAACCCTTTCAAGTTTCACAACATCCTTCCTATAGGATGGAGACCAGAACTCCACACAATATTCCAAAAGTGGCCTAACAAATGTCATGTATAGCAACATGACTTTTTGTCATTGATATAAATAATTTGGATGTAGGAGATATAGTTCGTAAATTGGAGGTATGGGGGACAGAGAAGAAAGTTACCTCAGAATACAATGGGACCTTGATCAGATGGGGCCCAAGGGCTGAGGAGTGGCAGATGGAGTTTAATTTAGATAAATGCGAGGTGCTGCATTTTGGAAAGGCCAATCAGGTCAGGACTTATACACTTAATGGTAAGGTCCTGGGGAGTGTTGCTAAACAAAGAGACCTTGGAGTGCAGGCTCATTGTTCCTTGAAAATGGAGTCGCAGGTAAAATGTACAGTGAAGAAGGCATTTGTTATGCTTTCATTTATTGGTTAGATCAGAGTCTAGGAGTTGGGAGGTCATTCGGGATTGGAATGTCTTCAAATGGTCACCCTCTCTTGCCCTATGTCCAATACCTCAATCATAATGAGGTTAATGCTGATGGAGTTCCTACTCAATTCATACCACCAATCAGAGCCTGCCTCCACTGATTAATCATTCACCTCCAACAATGCTTTCTCATCTTGTCTGGAGTCAAAATAATTGCAACTGTCAATAATTGACTTAAGGGCCTCAATTAGCAGCTGTGTGGGAAGGTGGAACGTGGTCTTCCTCCACAGAACTTAGGCAAAGGTGAGAGATGGCAGGGTTCAGGCACACCACCATTCAACTTAAGTTCCCTTATTCTCACCTAAATTTCTGCCCATAATGTTTATACATTTGCATTCATGAATCCAGTCAACCTGACCTGTGGAAAATAACTAATGAATATTACGTATCAGTTGTGGCTCCTTCATTTAGATTACCTCCATCTGAGGTAACTTTTCTCACCTGCGATAAATCTGACGATCCACTGACAATTTCAGTTACAAATGAAAGCTCATCTTTTGTGTTGCTCATTGAACTGGTATCCAATGGTGAAATGCTGTCAAACTGATACTGGCTGTGACCAGCTTCTTTTATTTCTAAGTTATCCATATTACGATTCCAGTTGTGAACTTTTTCATCACTCATTCCCAACTGCAGGAAAATTTCTAGAAAAGTATAATACACACAATAGGTCAGTTTGCGCATAGTATTTTCCTTCAAAATATATTTTAAATACAGATGTGCCTAACAATACATACAAAATAATCTTGCTTACAAAGTGATTTGATGCTCCCTTAAAATTTCCAGTCTAAACCTTCCTGAAAATCTACGTTGTATACATAATCTATAGTCCTTATTACATCTTTTCCTAAATTATCATTCATTCCTATGAGTGCCACATTAATTGCGTCCTCTCTCTTACGCATGGGTTCATTTAAAATGCCATGGCCTTGATTTTCCAGTCAAGTTGCATCAGTTTCTGGCTATTACGTAAATGGACTTTGGCAGGAATACTTTCAGGAACTACAAATTCCCAAATCTCCTCCATCACATTGAATTTCATAAGAGAAGTAGTTGTGACATACATGTTTTAGGTAAAATGGACGAACAGTTGAATTAGAATGCTGTGTAAATTATGGATTGAGGCGACCTATTGTACTTTATGTCAAGCTGCCATAGCAACACCAATTGGGATTTTCATGCCTTCCAGCATTGTTATGGCTGGAATAGAGGGTTATTTCAATTGTAAAAGGGACAAAGAACTGAAGGCACTGATTTTGTGGCTGTAACGATGGTGCAACTGGCAGCATTTAAAACTCTGAAACTGACAGCAGGTTCAGGCATTCCTGTATGCATGGTTAAAGCAGAAGTTGCTGTCAGTTTGATTTTCTGCTCCAGTATATACAGATGTTTTGATAGGATAGACCGAGAACTATCAGTGAATGGAACCAGAACCAAGTGGCATAAATATAAAATTCTTCTTGCATTTTCTGCTCACAGGCAGGTTCTTTGTAATTATTCACTGAGCCAGAGCTAAGATGCCTTGGTTTCATTTTAACTATGGACAGACCAATGGCATGGGCCTTGATTGAACTTCAACTGAATAGGAATCAAACTCCAGGCTGTAGCTGTTAACCTGTTCCTTACATTAGCCATTGAGCCAACTGGCCCCCACCAAATTTAAGACAGTCAATGATAAATTTGATCGGTAATTCAGCAGAAAGATTTTTTTTTAAACAAATATGTTTGGAGTGTAAAACCTGCCACCACAAGGAAGGGTTGAGACACCCAGAACAGACACATCTAAGAGGAATCTAGATAAACATGAAGCAGAAAACAAGGGAATAATGATGGTGGGACTAGTTAAAGGAAGATGGGAGGACACTATGTGAAACCTAAACATCAGCATGGACTGATTTCAGTAAATTGCAAAATTCAGTAAATTGTAAATTGCAAGTCACTGTGCTGTAATTACTATCGAAAGCTATATAGTGTGATGGGGGAGCTTATTTGAACTAGGGAATAAACAGAATAGATGCAATTTACTCTGCATCTGGTCTGTGCCATTTCTAATCTGGGAATGCTTGACACTGCTGAGTATTTAAAAATGCAAAAATATTCTATCAGTGAAACAAATAACGTTTTAGCTTACACTGAGCAATGATCAATTTTACTTTGTTAATAAATACTGGCACACCTAGTGACATACTAACTGAACTCAATGCATTCACTTTGATCCATTTTAAGGTTGCTGCACATAGCTCTATTGCTGACATTCAAATTCCTACTTGTGTTGTGCACTGCACCCTGCTGTTCAATTATCAGTATACAGTTGGGAACTTTACTAAAGGCTGAGATCAAGTATCAGGTTAAGTTAAATAACAATCAAGCAAAGCACTTCACTGCTGTAAGAGAAGATATAGGAGCACAATGAGCCATTCGGCCGATTGAGTCTGCTCTGTGCCTGAGTAAATTTTTTGCAGTGTGTGCCTGAACATATCAAGATATTGCATGCAGTGTTCCTATCATGCTTCTGCATTACACATTCGTAAACATAGTAAAATTTACTGAAATACATCAAGTTATGTTACTTATGCTTAAAAGACTGACTGATATAAAAGTTTAATCTATCCAAAGCTTCCTCTAGCTGATGGAATCCAAGAGAATAAATCTTCAAGGTATGTACATATATTAGTTAGAAAAACTGAAGAGTAACCAAGCAATTCTAACAGCTCAAAAATGCATTTTTTAAATTTAGTATTTTCTCAAATGCAGAAATTCCAGAAATTTAAAATAAGGCTTTAAATACAGTTAGATGAAAAATTATACATTCACAATAATATGATAAATCATACTTATTAACAGTTATCTTGTGCATGTATAAGTAGCTTCATTAATAATCTCAGCTTCTATTAACTGTAGTTGAAACTGTATATTTTGACCTTGAGCTCTTTTGACCTATTATCTCCAGTGGCAGATGGCAGTGTTAAAGTATATAAAAATCCCTGCCATGACTCAAGAAGATTTTGCATTATCTTTCATCATTATTTTCTTTGTTCCAAACAAATTTAAGAGACATTGGGCACTCTTCCTCCCCCATCTTTTCTTTTATATTTGCAATGACTTCAAATTTCTGAAGGCTTCTTCTGATTTCCCACTGCAACAACTATGTCAAGATGGTTATACAACCACTATCTACCACAAATCCTTCCTCCCTTTCAAATAAATGCACCCTTATTAGGAGAAGGTAAAGCTGGGTTGGGGGGAGGGAAGCCGAGGGGAAGGAGAGAATTGGATAAAGTCAGTGCTGACAATTCCCGAAATTAGTACTCTCACTCCGGAGATTCAGTGTATAGTAGCAGTTGGTGTTCTGACAAAAGTGAGGCATGCTGGTTCCACAAGGGGTTGCATGAAGCCTCACCAGTGGGGTTTATGCCTGACAAATTTACTTTGGATCACTCCATAAGCAAATGAGCCTCAGATTTTCCTCTGAGCTGTAACCACTCTTTTGCTATAACTTTATGAGCAGCAGAAATCCAATTTGCATAAACCTTTTCGTCAGATTGCCAGTGGAATTCTAATGGCATATGTGGTGCTCCAGGGAATCACTGGAACACTATTGCTGTGATCTGAAGACAGTACAATTGGCGTGAAACCGTTAGGGAGAAATAGCAAATGAGAGAAAATAAGAGTTCATAATGGGACAGCTCATGATTTTATAAACCTCTATAAGGTCACCCCTCAGCCTCTGACACTCCAGGGAAAACAGCCCAAGCCTATTGATCCTCTCCCTATAGCTCAAATCCCCCAACCCTGGCAATATCCTTGTAAATCTTTTCTGAACCGTTTCAATTTTCACAACATTTTTCCGATAGGAGGGAGACCAGAATTATAATGGACCCAGCACCGATCCTTGTGGCACTCCACTGCTTACATGCCTCCACTCTGAAAAGCAACCCTCCACCACCACCCTTCTACCTTTGAGCCAGTTCTGTATTCAAATAGCTAGTTGTCCATGTATTCTATGAGATTCCACCTCCAAATGGACCCCACCACCAGGGATATATTTCCCTCCCCTCCCCTATCAGCGTTCCGAAAAGACCACTCCCTCCGTGACTCCCTCATCAGGTTGACACCCCCCACCAATCCAACCTCCACTCCCGGCACCTTCCCCTGCAACCGCAAGAAATGCAAAACTTGCGCCCACACCTCCCCCCTTACTTCCCTCCAAGGCCCCAAGGGATCCTTCCATATCCGC
>NW_025215027.1:31503-54763 GCF_004010195.1 Chiloscyllium plagiosum
GATTCTCCTGCTCCTTGGATGCTGCCTGACCTGCGCTTTTCCAGCAACACATTTTCAGCTCTGATCTCCAGCATCTGCAGTCCTCACTTTCTCCTCCTTCTATGAGATCTAACCTTGCTAACCAGTGTCTCATGGAGAACCTTGTCGAACACCTTATTGAAGTCCATATCGATCACGTCCACTGCTCTGCCCTCATCAACCCTCTGTCACTTTTTCAAAAAACTCAATCAAGTTTGTGAGACATGATCTCCCATGCACAAAGCCATGCTGACTATCCCTAATCAGTCTTTGCCTTTCCAAATACATGTAAATCCTGACCCTCAGGATTCCCTCCAACAACCTACTCACCACCGACGCCGGGCTGACCAGTCTCTAGTTTCATGGCTTATCCTTACCACCTTGCGTAAATAGTGGCATCACATTAGCCAACCTCCAGTCTTCCAGCACCTCAACTGTGACTGTCGTTAATACAAATATCTCAACAGGGGCCCAACGATCACTTCCTTAGCTTCCCACAGAGTTCTAGCGTACACCTAATCAGGTCCTGGGGATTTATCCACTTTTATGCATTTCAAGACATCCAGCATCTTCTCTTCCTCCTCCTCTGTAATATGGATATTTTTCAAAATGTTGCCATCTATTTCCCCACATTCTATATCTTCCATGTCCTTTTCCATGCAAAATACTCATTTAGTATCTCCCCCGTCTCATACCACCTTTCTGAAATACTGGCATCACTTTAACCAAGTTCCATGTTCCTGGATGTATTGAAGTAAATGCAGTTTTTTAAGCGTAGCACTGTTTCCACACTGTAGAAAATCTAATCTAATCTAAAAATCTACAATAGTGAGTACAGTGCATTCTTTCTTGACTATGTTTTATTGAGATTTAAATTAAGAATATAAGCCATAGGTATCAAGTTAGCCTGGAGCAGTGTTTTATTTTAAGAGCAATATTCTTAACCCCAGTCCAACACGGGCATCTCCACATCATAACAATATCACAGCAGGAAAACTGGAAACTAAGGATGGTTTCCAGAAAGAGTACAAGTCACCACCAGGCCATTTTCATGCTGATTTTAACAGCTGGCTCTCAATATTTTGGTATCAGTTATGCTATCACTGTTTTGGTCTCATTCTGTCCATGGCATGTACTGTCAACGGAAAGAATGAGTAAAAGATTTGCTCAAACACCACTGACATGGAGATTTGTTTTACAAGCAAACTGCAAAGCAAGGTAAGTTACTCCTGGTCTATTGAATCATGAGAAAGACTTACCCTCGGCAAAGCCAATATACATCTCACGTGACTTTTGTTCTGCAATATTATTGGTGGTCTCTCCACTCAGCATTTCATTGGCACTAAGGAGAAAAGGTCATTTTCAAAAACAGTTGCACAGGCAAGTTGACAAGGGTCATGGGATTTTTTTTCAAAGTTTTATGAAATCAAGCAAGTAAAGAAGGTATAAACTGCCATTTAATAGTGGTGGTTTTATTCAAACCAGTATTAAATTTCAAAACACATTTAAAGGCAGATTTTCAGCATCACATTGTCCTCTCAACCAGGAATTGTGCATCTTCACCCACCGTCTGCTTCCAATTCAGCCTGACTTTTGCAATGTGGAAGGAAGCCACATTGTCAGAGGTGGGGTGTGAGATCTCAAAAAAGGCGGGCCAACCGAGCCACTCAGGAGGACTGTCCAGGATCTCACAGCACGCACAGTCGGAGTACACTTAGCGAAGCAAAGAGGCGCATCCAATCGCACTGCAGGGGGGAGGGGAAGAGTATCGTTTTTTGCTCTCATTTGCCCCGCCCGTTTCAAATGGAAAATGCTCACCATTTGCGATTAACCTTGATGTTGCCGCATTCAGTCGAACAGAGGGAGGAGGACCAAGTATTTTTGTCCATCTGCACAATTCATGCACCTCTAGCAACGGCTGATCAATGTACAACTGCGATCATCCCCCGCCCTGCGCGCGGCACGCGGCTCAGACCCAGCGACGTCACCTAACGTCTGTGACGCCACAATGGAGGCATCCTCGTTACACTGTCGGTATTCGTGATGTCACCTAATTGGCAACATTGTGCGTGGAGAGCGCGGGTTGGGTTGGTTACCTATGTTTCCAGAACCTCACCTGTATTATCTAAACGTTATTTACAACATAACGCATACCATTGTCCGAAACAAGCTTTTCTTTGGTAGGAAACGTAACCCAAATAAAAAGGATCTCTATAGTCTATCCAAAAAGTGACCTGTTAGAAAATTGAAAACGAACAACTTCCCTCTGCAACGAGAGTGTGGTGCTGAAAACGCACAGTAGGTCAGGCAGCATCCGAGGAGTAAGAGAATCGACAGTCCTTCATCATTCCTGACCACACTCTCGACTCTGATTTCCAGCATCTGCAGCCCTCACTTTCGCCTAGTTGATTTTTCCCTCTGTGTACCTGACCCAGCCGCTCAGGAATTCAGATTTTAAACTTTTTCACCCCGTAGTTAATAAAGTCAACCAATCGTTTTAGCAAGTTAAGCAGACGTGAAGTTTTTATTTCGAGTCGAGTTGTAGGATTTACAAGTGGAAGATCTAAAATATTGGTCGGGTTTGAAATGAGAATAAAGAAAATGGAATATATAAAACAACTGCGCGTGCTGGCAGTCTGAAAACAAACAAAAACAAATGCTGGAGAAATTTGACCTTGTTTCGAACGAAGTTTCTCCAGCATTTTCTATTTTTGTTTGAAGTGGAAATGTTACCAGATTTAAAACTAGGCGCTGTTTCTTATACAGTACCAATTACGAAATTAGTTTCGTTTATTCGTTTTCCTCTGTCAATTCACACTGAATCAAGAAGTGTTTTATGTTAGAAAGAAGAAATGCTTCTTTCAAAAATTCCGATTATTGCTGATCGGGATGGAAAAGGACAGCTGGTCATGTTCAGGGGTTAAACTCCTGTCGTCACGATCAGGTGGGTGGCGGTCTGCGTTTCGAAATCGCGTTTGTTTGCGGGTTAGTGATGTGGTGCAGTTTGGAGCGGGGCAGCTGCCATAGCCATGGCCGCCTCGTGTTCTGATAGTTCCCTGTTGAGGGGCTCGAGCTGCTCCATGGACGGTTCCTCGCTCCCCGGGCAGTTTGATGATGCGGACATCGAGCACAGGTAACCAGTAAGCGGCTGCCGGGACAGGTTAGACTGGAGACGCGCCGTTCATGGATTAATATCTTTTATTGATCACCTTCTCCAGGTCCCGGGTGCTCTGTTCCTCTCCCAGCAAGCGGCCCCCACCTCTGGGTGCTGTGCTCCTTTCCCTATAGAGGCCCCACCTCTGGGTGCTGTGCTCCTTTCCCTATGGAGGTCCCCACCTCTGGGTGGTCTGCCCCTCTCCCAGCAAGCGGCCCCCACCTCTGGGTGCTGTGTCCCTCTTCCACTTTCTCTTTCTCAGTGGATGCCATTCTTTGCTTTCTCTCCTTCCCTCCTGTGTATGCCTTCCATATGCTCTCTGTCCCCTCTGTTGTGCCTCTCTGATGCAATCCCTCAGGAGCCCTGCCAGGTGTGGTTCCTGTGAATGTTTATGTCAAGTATTGTGTGCTGTCACATATAGTGAGGCTAGTTTGTGTTTTGTTAAAGATGACCCTGTATGTGATTATCTAGCTACAGTCCTAGGGTACTCCACTAGTATGGTCACATGGATGATCAACTGTGCATGTTTCTCTGCTTATCCTGCTGGAGCAGTCATAGGGTGCTTTGTTGGCTTATTGTGTTGAATGCAGTCCTGCAGATTCTGTGCTGTCTAGGCACAATGTGTTAATTCTTTACAATGTAAAAGCTTTGCATGAGCCCCGCTTTCTATTTATGTGTCTTGGTCTGTTGTGGTGGGTGATATAACTTCTGGTTCTTTTTCTGAGAGGTTGGTAAGTTGGGTTCAAATCGATATGGTTGTTAATAGAGTTCCGGTTTGAATGCCATGTCTCCAGGAATTCCCACGTGTATCTTTGTTTAGCCTGTCCCAGGATGGATGTATTGTCCCAGTTGAACTGGTGTCCCTTTTGTCCATGTGTATGGGTACTAGTGATAGTTGATCATGTCTTTTGGTGGTTAGTTGGTGCTCATGTAGCCTGGTGGCTAGCTTCCTGCTGGTCTGTCCAATGTAATGTTTGTTGCAGTCCTTGGAGGGTATTTTGTATATGGCATTTGTTCTGCTGGTTTTTGGTATGGGGTCCTTTAGATTCATCAGGACCTGTTTCAGTGTTGTGGGAGGTTTGTGGGCTCCCATGATGCCTAGGGGCCAGAGTAGTCTGATCATCATCTCTGAGATACCTTTAATGTATGGCAGGGTGGCTAGAGTCTCTGGGCGTATTGTGTCTTTTGTTTAGGTCTGCTGTGTAGGAATCAGCAGACTGTGCTAATTGGGTACCCATTGTTCCTGAATACATTGTATGGATGTTTTTCCTTGGCTTCTCTTATTCCTGGATGCTGTATTTTTTTGGCTAGTTTAAATTATGTCCTGATGCAGCTCCGTTTCTGGGTGTTGGGATGATTGCTCCTGTAGTTGAAAAATGTGGTGCTGGAAAAACACAACAGGCCAGACAGCATCCGAGGAGCAGGAGAATCGACGTTTCGGGCATAAGCCCTTCCCGAAGAAGGGCTTATGCCCGAAACGTCGATTCTCCTCCTCGGATGCTGCCAGGCCTGCTGTGTTTTTCCAGCACCACATTTTTCAATTCTGGTACTCCAGCATCTGCAGTCCTCGCTTTCTCCTGATTGCTCCTGTAATTGAGTATCTGGTCAGAGTGTGTGATTTTCCACTCTCCATTGGTTTTTCATTCTACTGTGACCTCTAGGAAGAGATATCTGTTGTTGTTTTCTTCCTCTTTGGTGAACTTTATAACAGTAAGGATGTTGTTTATGTGTTTGTGGGTTTCTTCTAATTTGTTGCGTTTCATGATGTCAAAGGTATCATCCACACAGCGGACCAAAAGCTTGGGTGGGATCATGGGAAGGCCTGGTCATTCTAACCTCTGCATGACTGCTTCTGCTAAGAATCCTGATATTTGTAATCTCATGGGTATCCTGTTGATTCGTTTTTAAATCGTATCTTTGAAGGTGAAGTGGGTTGTGAGACTCAGATCTTGTAGTTTGAGGATGCTCTCCTTGCTGATGGAGTTGTTGCTGTCAGGTGTTTGTGTCCTTGGTTCGTCTAACAGTGAGGCCAGAGTTTCTTTGGCTAGAGTGATGTTTATTGATGTGAATAGGGCTGTCACATCGAAGGAAACCACAACCTCATCGTCTTCTACCTTGGTGTCTTTGATGATGTTAAGGAATTCCTGGGTGGAGTGGACGGAGTGGCCAAAGTCTTCTACTAGGTGTTTCAGTTTGCGTTGTAGTTCCTTTGCTAGTCTGTATGTCAGTATACCAGGAAGTGAGACTATGGGTCTGAGGGAAGACCCCATGTTTATGTACGTTTGATAATCCATAGAAACGGGCGTGTTGGATCAGTCAGATTTCATTCTTTGGAAGTCTGTCTTGTTAATTTTACCTGTCTTGTGTAGTTTCCTCAGAGATGGAAATGTGTTGCTGGAGAAGCGCAGCAGGTCAGGCAGCATCTAGGGAACAGGAGAATCGACGTTTCGGGCATTAGCCCTTCTTCAGGAAAGTTTCCTCAGAGTTTGCTGTGGAGTTGGGTCCATCGCCACCTGTTAGTAGGTATTGGTATCTGTGTGTTTGTTTTTTCAGTGTATTGTGTTCTGTTCAGGATGACGGTCACGTGCCCCTTGTCTGCCAGTAGGATTACGATATTCTTGCCTTTTCTGAGTCTTTCTAAGGCCTTCCTTTCCTTTGGGTTGAGGGTGTTCCCTTCTACCTTTCTACTTAGTGTTGGTGTTACTGTCTGTCTGATGGCCTGCTGGATTTCTTTTGTAAGTCCGTTGTCTTTCAGGGTGGGTTCAAATGCTGTTAGGAAGTCCTTTTTGTCTGCGTTCCTGTGATTGAAGTTCATTCCTCGTACTCGGACAGCTTTTTCCATGTCTATGAGTGGTCGATCCAATGGTTCTTTATTCAAGTCTCTGAATTGTCCATGTTATTGCTGTACCAGTTTTTCTTGTAGGGCTAGTCTTTTCCTTGTCTTGGTCTGCTGTTGTTCAGTGTTGATGGCTCGTTCTAGCGTACTTGTCCATTCATGGTCAGCCGAATTAGTGTGCAGTGTTTATTGGCGCGCAGTGTCTTGATCGTATTTGTGGAGCCGGTTGTGGGCATCATTTGTCATTTCTCGTAGAATCCTGTGGCCTTTCTGTTCTGCTGTTCTTCTGGCTTATGGGGTGGTGAGATTGGTTTTGTATTTGACACATTGTGGTAATGCCTGATTCCTGAGGTATTCCTGTAGGAAGTACAGTTGTTGGCAGGTGGTGCTCAGTCAGATGGTATTGGTTTCCCATCTTTGGGCTAATTTGAGCGTATTGCACCCATAGGTTTTTACAATTTTAGAGAAGGTTTTTGCAGCTACCGTTATACTTTTGCTCCTGCGCTGATAGATTTATTCTCAGAAGTTTCGTCACCATGCTCCTTGGATGCTGCCTGAACTGCTGTGCTCTTCCAGCACCACTGATCCAGAATCTGGTTTCCAGCATCTGCAGTCATTGTTTTTACAACCTCATCAGTGAGCCTCCAATGAAGTGCTGGTGTTCTGTCCTGCTTGCTATTTATGTGTCTTGGTCTGTTGTGGTGGGTGATACCTCTTCCAATTCTTTTTCTGAGAGGTTGGTAAATGGGGTCTGGAAGTGATGTCACCCACCACAACAGACCAAGACACACAAATTGCAAGCAGGTCAGAACACCAGCGCTTCATCGGTGGCTCACTGATGTTACCTAGCATGGTGACGAAATGTCTAAGAAATGTCTAAGAACAAATCTACCAGTTCAGTGAGCAAACTTAGAACCTGACCGAAAACCTGAGGTACAAATCATCTCTAAAATCACTAATAGTTATTGAGTTGTGGAGTGCATTGCCCAACAATATTCAATTCAGCACATTGAAACAGATTATTCAATAATTTTAAGCAATATTCAGAATACTGAAAAAAGCCTAATGGCTGAAGAGAATATTTTTAATGTGTATGGTGTTGAGATGAAAAGTGAAGGACAAGGGGAATCCGATCGCTGTTCTGTGAGAGATGAGTTGGTGAGAGCAGAAGTGTTAAAAGAAAGGCAGGAATTGGCTGCACACAGTTGAAGGTTTTGTCACCTTTGGTAGTGGATATCTTTAGTTGGGGTTAAAGAAGATATCTGATATGTGATTTATGTGGCTATATATGTTTGTTTTTCATTCCATTTCCCCATTTCAATGGCATAAACCTAAGGTGGGAGGGGAAAGATTTAAAAGGGACCTCAGGAAAAACCTGGTCACGCAGAGGGTGATGCACGTATGGAACGAGCTACCAGAAGAGGTAGTGGAGACGGATACAATTATAATATTTAAAATGAATCTGATGGGTACATGAATAGGAAGGATTTAAAGCGATATGTGGCAAATGGGACTAGAGCAGTTTAGGATACTAGAGCAGACAAGTTGGACGGAAGGGTCTGTTTCATGCTGTGACTCAATGGATGTGTGAATGTCTGAATCAGGTAGATCTGTATTTTTAATCCCTACTATCCGTCTGTTAAATAGTCTGTTAACATTCTCTTCTTTGATTCTTTCTTGAAAAAATAGGCACTTAATTGAGACACCAAAATGTTGGTGTCACATATAAACACAAATTAACAGCAGACCTAGGCCATTGAGCCTTCAATAAAATCATGTCTGATTAGATTGTATCCTTAAATCTGCATTCCCATATAACTTTCACCTGTGGCTTTAGAAGAATTTATCTACTCTGCTTTCAAAGTATTTAAAGACTGAATTTGTTATCTTTCTATCTGAGCGTTTCAAAGATACTCAACCTTCTAAAATGGGGAAAAAAGCCTACTCTCTATTCCAAATGACAACCCCTGATTTTTAAACCAGTGACCTCTAGTTCTCAATTCTCCCATTAGAAGAAACATCCTTTCCACTTCTACCATGTCAAGACCTCTCAAGCTCTTTTGTGTTTCAATCAAGTCACTTCTTACTCTTCCAGAGTCCATGCTGATCCTATCCAACTTTTTCTCTAAGATAACTCGCTCATTCCAACTATAACTCTGGTAAAGTTTCTCTGAACTCCCTCCAGTATATTTACATCTTTCCTAAAGAAGGTGGCCAACACTATGCAGATATGGTCTCACCTGTGCCCTATATAACTGAAGCATAACCTCCCTACTTTTGTATTTATTTTCCCTCATAATAAATGGTAACATTCTATTAACCTTCTAAATTACTTGCTCTACCTGCACACTAACCTTTTGCGATTCATGCACGAGGACACCCAGACCCCTTTGCATCTCAGAACTTTGTAATCTCCCACCATTTTTGATTTAAATGCTTCTTTTCATTCTTCCTGCCAGATGGACAATTTCACATTTTCCCATTATTTGCCACAAACCTGCCCACTTATAAATCTGTCTATATTTTTTTTCTGGCTTCCTTATATCCCTCGACAACCTTTCTATCTATCTTTATGTCATCTGCAAATTTGGCAAGCAAACCTTCTATCCCTTCCTACAAGTGATTTATACAAATCATTATTTGTTGAGGTTCCTGCACCAATTCCTGTACCACGCATTTTTCCAACCTTGAAGAAGACTCACTTATACCTACTCTCTGCTTCTAGTTAGCCAGTCAATCTTCTCTCCATGCCAATATGTTGCCTCTTACATTATGAACTTACATTTTCTGCAATAACCTTTGATGTGGAAAATTATCAAATGCTTTCTGGAAATCTAAGTACAGTACATCCATAAGTTCCTCTTTAACCACAGTATATATAACCACTTCAAAGAATTCCAATGGATTGGTGAAACATGATTTCTCTTTCACTAAACCATGTTGACTCTCCCTGATCACCTTGAATTTACCTTGCTATAATTCTACTAACAATGGTTTCTAGCATTTTCAGTGTGACAGGTGTTAAGCAAATTAGCCAGTCGATTCCTGCTTTCTGACTCCCTCCCTTTTTGAATAAAAGCATTCCATTCACTACCTTCCAATCGAATGGGACTGCCCTTGAATCAAGGGAACCTTTTAAATTAAAACCATTTTGACAACTATCTCACTAGCCATTCCTTTTAAGACCCTACATAAGCTATATCTCCCCTCTAGTCTAGCCAATGCTGCATTTCTCAAGAGTATACTATTTGCATTTACTTGCTTTTCAGTAAACATCACTAGATAGTGATCAGCAATGAAAATGCTGCCTCAATCTTTCCCTTTACTCATCCAAGGAATGCTGACACATCCATTGTGGCTCTGGATTAGTTAATTTATCGCTAAGTTCTTCTTGCTCTGTGTTGCTGCTTCCTGCAGTGCATTTATACATCCTGCTATCAAGAGTTTCAGACTGATTTTTTATTGTCTGCAAATATTTAAACAGAATTTGTTGGGTGGTGAGAGAATTTTTAGTAAAGGCTACAAACAAGGAAGTTTAATTTTCACCTTTAGATTTTGACCTTCTAAGTAAGTTTGGCACTTACTCAGGGAATGTAACTCAGTATCTGAGGATTGAAAGTGAAGACAGATAATGACAGGATTCCATCATGTTATAAGATCCCTTGGCGGCTGGTAGGGAACATGTGTTGTGGAATGTGAGCTGCACTCTGCAGACACAGTTTAAAACAAAACGTCAACACTATTCTTGATGACCTGGCATCTGAAGGCACTGCTAAGTGTAATACTAAGTCATACAGATGGGATGATTCCAGGTTCTTGCGTTCATCTGCTAAGTTAGCTAATCTTTGCTGGGACAATAGTTGGGATTGTATAATTGGCTTTATTGCCTTTCAGCAGGGGGAAAGTTCAGCTCGTGTTTCCATTCCGGATTGCTGTCTGCTGACTGTTATCGAATATGTGCCTCTTGGATGCGGACAACCTCGGGCTCAGTGGTGATGCTGTCCATATTGGTTTCTCCACCGACACACGTTTTTAGCCAAAAATGACTGCTTGCTTGGTTGAGACTCCAGAGAGCAGCCACCAGCTCCAAAGTACAACATAAATTCAATACAGGAAGGGCAGCAAGAAGTAGGGGAGAAAACAAATTAAAATCGAAGAAATCACTTGACAGCACAACTTCCACTTCAACTAATTTGCTTTAAAGTGCTTGTAACTTGGAATTTAAAGTATTTGCTTTTTAAAATTATTAACAATGAATTTATAAATTGATTGGTCACGAGTAAGGTTTCAAAGTACAGCAATAATTAACTTGAACTCTACACGTCTCGTGAGTCATTACAATTCTAAAAGTGCTGACAGTCTTGGGAGAATCAGAAATGCAGATAAATGCTTGAAATGCTGAACTTGTACTGAAGCTTTAGCTATTTATGAACAATCTTGAGCAAATTCAAATCATTTACTTCAGACAATGTTACTATTCTCTACTAAAATCTTGTTTAAAATCTATACTTATGAAATGACTAACTATAGTGTCATGGTTTTGAGAAATCTGAAGGATTAATTATGGAAATACATTAAAGTCTACAACAGTGAGCTATATAATGCAAGTCTTTAATTTTTCTTTGATTTTGATTATGCCACTGAGGGAATTATTGCCAAGTGGTTTGCTACAGGAAAAAGAACAAAAGTACACTGTTTATTTGAACCCTTTCACACTGGGATGGGTGTTGAGATAGATTGGCCTCCAAACAAAATATTGATACACCTTTTTGTTAAAAGCAAAAAAAAGAGCAAAGCACATGTTTGGTCAATATCCTATAGACAGTCCATGAGCAGAGAATTGAAACCATGAGGTGAGGTCTGTCTACTGAAGCTTCCGGTGAATGGTAGCCAGACCATAATTTGACCACTACTATTCTAGCATATGAGGTATCTTAAAAGCTCCGTTTTTGTACAATGATGTAGCATCAAGATACTGGCCAACAAGTGTTGCTTCAACCTTAATCTAAGAGGTAGCAGATTATAGCGAATGTGGTAATACATTTGACCTTCCCTCCTAACCTAGGGCCCTTCCTTATTGCTATAATAAGTATGAGTTGCTGCAGGGAATTATGGAATATCTTACTGACACTGTCCAAGCCAGTGGATCTCATAATACAGTCTCACATCATTTGCAGCCCACCTTCCCTCAACTATGTTCCCTAGACTAGATTTTTCTTCTGTTGTTCAGACATCTTTCATGAGCTGCTTAACTGCTGTAGTTTGCATTCTAGCTGGACAGGATGGATTGCTCACCACTGCCATAAGTGAATGTAAGTTACCTCAACTGGGAGGCAGTGTAAAGCCAACTTTTCTGCATTAAATGAAAGTACACAATTTAAAATTGTTAGTCTTTTCCAGATTTCACTTGGCAACTGCTCTCAGTTGTACTTCTGATATTAGCAGCCATGTTTAAAGGGAATCATAACAGAACAGATCCCACCTGTGGAATGATACATTTCCAGGGGTTGTTTGTCAACTAGGTATTGACCAGTAATTAGCACTGGCCTGAGCTCACACAGAAATATCAGGGGTTGCTGGCAGTTGTGAAGCTGAAACAAAGCAAAGTGCTGGAAATACTCAGCAGGTTTGGTCTCATCTGTAAAGACAGGAGCATTTAATGCTTTAAGTCAATTTTGAATAAGCGAATGCCTTTGAAAAGGTAAAAGTTGAGCTAGTAGGAGAATTTAGGTGACGATTTCTTGCAATTTTTAATGGACACAAATTGAAATTAAATTTTTTTTTCAATTTCTAGGTGAACTGTTCCTTGTCATTCTTCCTGTTTTCTTTCCAAGTTCATGAGAAGTCTATACTTCTGGCTGCTCTGTAAGTTTTGAAAATCTGTAATTTTAATGTCCTGGGATAGAAATTTATTAATCATCCGATGAACAGCAGATTAAATAAGGACAATTCATATCTTGCTGCTGTCATTTAATTAGGACATGTTAAGGACTTTCCAGTGTTAAGGGTAAATTTGTTAATGCTGTGAAAGATTTGAAACCAACATTTTAAGTCTCTGGCCTTAATTTTTCCTTTTTCTGTTGAAGTGTTGACACTCGTGCAATATGATTTCCTCAATGCTGACAGATTTTGAAAGTCTCTTACTGGCTGTTCTTGATGAGTTTTCACAGTGAACACAGATGAATGATTGAACTCTGGGTTGAGGGAGGGGGGGGGGACATTGCAACGAGCTTGCAGTCCCCTTAGTTCAGTATGCACTTTCCATCAGGAATACGCAGGATGTTGGCTCAAATGACAGTCATTGTTCATCCATTTATGATTGTGGCTCATTGTATCTCTATAACTGTTATTTCAGTCAAAGCACAGCTGAGAGACTGAACCTGAGATCTTCCTTGTTTGTTAGCTACTACCGCAACATGCGGTTGTATCTTCTAATCTTAGTACAGTATTGTAATAATTAGTTTCTAAAACAAAAAGGTCTTTTCTCCCCTTGTTTTTGTTTGTCTCTGCATTCTATGTGGCCATCCCTCGTTTTACTCAGTCGTACAGCATGGAAACGGACCCTTTGGTCCACCTAGTTCACCCCGACCATGTTCCCAAACTAAACTAGTCCCACTTGCCTGCCTTTGGCCCAGATCTTTCCAAACCTTTCCTATCCGTGTATTTACCCAAATGTCTTTTAAATGTAACTGAACCTGCATCCACAACTTTCTCTGGTAGTTCATTCCACATATGAACTACTCTGTAAAAATAAAAAGTTGCTCCTCATGTGCTTTTTAAAACTTTCTCTTCTCACCTTTAAAAATATGCACCCTAGTTTTGAACTCCCCCTGCCCTAGGGGGAGAAAATCCTTACTATTCACCTTAACTATGCCCCTCGTGATTTTATAAAACTTTATAAAGTCACCCCTCAACCACCTCCTCATCATTATTTTCCTGCAGCATGAATATAAAATTTGGAAGTTTGTTCATTCATGAAATCTTGTCTGCCATAAAATGTGAGTTACACAAAATGTCTAGTCCCAGTATGTATCTAAACCATCATCTCACCATAGCAATGAGCATGTCAATAACTCCTATTATAGCATTGGCTCAGTGAGTGAGCTTTCTCTTTTAAGTTCATTGAGGCCGTTGTATTGTTAAAATACACGGGGATTTGAAACCTTCAGCAGATCATGTGTTTTGGGTTAGCGTTTAAAATTGGTTTGCTGTGATCTTTCAATTAAGCGGAATCAGAGACTTGAGGCAGTCAGCTGCCTTGGAAAGAACATGCTGTACTTTAGTTATGTGGCACTTAGTTTGCAACATCTATAAGCTAACATACTATGAAAAACAACATGATGCTATATAATGAGAGAAAGAGAGATTTGCACAACTTAATAAATTGCTTAGAAATGTTTAATTAAAGGTGAGCTTTACTCTCTTACTAGGTGTCCCTCTTATTCTTTGCTCCTGTGGTTTGTTTTCAAAACAATTGGGAAAACTCATTGGTTAAATGAGTAAATGTGCAGCCTGCTGTAGTATAGAGATATAAAGGACTGGAAGTTTCCATGATTTAAGCTGTTAATGGCCTTGGTTAACACAATAATTTTCCAGATGAGAGCGAGATTAAAGTCAAGTAGAAACAAAGTAAATCATTTCGCTCCACTTTCTACTGGGAAGAGCATTTGACTGGCAAGAACAGCTTTGGCTTTGGGTTTGGGGTACTGCAGACCCATAGTTGTAACGTTCAATAACACTTTCTCACACATACAGAACTGGCTGAGGAACTATGGCTTCGCTAGAGGTGCTGCGATCAAGACTAAATGTGAGGCATTGTTGGTTAGCAGTGGAATGGGGGTGGGGATGTGCAGAATTTAAAGTTACTCATGATAGACCTGTTTTGTAGAAATGTAATATTGCAGATATTCCTTCATACACCAAGTGCTGCCATTCTTCAATTTTGAAAGAGAGTTAGGCATGTGTTTCTTTACAGGTAAGATTCTCATCCTACTTTCACATTCTTCATGAAATTGCAATGCTTCAGGTAAAATCACAGACATTAATGATATGGGAATTTCCTTCAGAGACAAATCCACCACTTCTTGAAATACCAAACATATCTATTCATTTTCTTACAATATCTCTCAGTCCTTGCTATCTTCAGAAATAAACCCCTTTATACTACATAATGGTCTTATTCCATAGATTTAAACCAATTTATCTCACTTCCTAGCCATAACTGATTATACAAAATTTATCCCTCAGCATTTGAATTTCTCGATGAACAAATAATTTAACTGGATCAATTTTGTCAGTTCCAATATTGGTCTTAGAAACTTAATTAGAAACTCATCACAAAGTCTCTTTTACCAAAAAAACTTGACTTTTTTCTTGTAATTGGAAAATGTATTACATAATACATGATGAACTCAACTACCTATGCTTTGTGAACGTCTTTTTTTGTGATGCTGCAGTTGCCAGGAATGCCAAGATGTGAACTACAAACACATGACTGATAAAGATCATATAGCATTAAATATCTTGGACTCAAAAAGGCTTGGACTCAACTCCTGACCCAGCAATGTTACTAACTGAGCTAAATTGATGTTTTAAGCTAATGAATAGATGATTTGTCCCAATGTTAGATAATTGTCCACATAATGAATTTTAACTGACTAGCTGTGAAAGCGCAGTGAGTAAATGCACTGTGTACTGAGATATTAGACTATTAAAAATTAAGAAGGTTCTCAGTTTTATCTCTGACCTTTGCTCAGTTATCCACCAGAGCAGTGGTGTAGTGCTTCAGTTCAGTAACTTGGAAAAATTAGGCTGGAACCTAGCTTTGGAAAAGAATGACTATTCTGTGATGTTTCCCACCTCCTAACAGACTCTGTCATATCTTAATATACGGTCTTATTTGGTGTCTGCCTAACCTGAAAATGCAAACATACAAAATAGGAGCATAAATAGACTTTTCAGCCTTTCAAGCCTGCTCCATCATTGAATAAAATCAAACTGATTAATTTAAGTTTCAAATACCACATACTTTTTACCACTAATAATCTTGGCTTCTCTTGCCTAACAAGAAGCTATACGCTGCCCCCTTAAAAATATTTAATCACTCTAACTCCACAGCCTTCTGAGGCACAGTATTTCAAAGGTGCATAACTCTCTGGAAGAAAATTTTTCATCTCTGCTAAAAGGGTGACCCCCTAAATTTAGAAGTGTCCCCTATTTCTGGACTGACTAATGTGAGGAAACACCCATTCCACACCTTGTCAAGACCATTCAGGATCTCATATACTTCAATCAGGTCACCTCTCATTCTTCTAAATTCCAGTAGAAACAAGTGCAGCCTGTCTAGCCTATCCTTGTAAGAGAACCCACTCATTATAGGTATCAATCTAGTTAGCAAAAACAGAAATTGCTGCCAGACTGCTGAGTTTTGCCAGTTTCAGAATGCAGAGTTAACACTTCAAGCCCAGTGATTTTTCTTCAAACCCAGACTGGTACACACCAGCAGAAATAAGCCTCAGTCCCACTAGAACACTCCAGTACAATTGAAACTTTTTTTAAAAACCCTGTCCATATACATTCTCCAAAGAGAAAAACACAATGTGTTGGCAATTTGGGATATAATTCACAGAGGGTAGTTAGCTGTTGAACAGGGGGTTTATCAGCCCCCTTATTTTCTAGACAAACGAGGTCACAATCCAGTCTGTTTTCATTTACCTATTTCCTCCTTTGAAATGTTGTTTGAAGTTCCTCTTAGCATTTTTGGGCGTGACATTCTCTAGGTGGTACTCTCCAGGAAGGCATTTAATTTACATCTGCAGACATTTGGCTGTATCAGCCCTCTTTTAAAACACGGATTTTGGAATTGCAAGTTAAAATGTCTTAGAGGTCCTGATCCATGGTAATGACATACTAGAACACATCAATCCCTTTGTACTGTGGGATTGAGCTGTCATTTTCTATATAAGTAATCCATTTTTTTATCATTATTCCTGCCAAAGTACAGCTTCCCACATTATACTTCATCTGCCAGTATTTTTGCCCACTCACTTAACCTATCTATGCAAACTTAACACCTGAAACCTGTTTATGCCGTACTAACAACAAACTTGCCTATATATTTTGATCTCTTCTGCAAATTTAGCTACCATGCCTTCGCTCTCTTCATCGAAGTCATGGAGATGTATAGCACGGAAACAGATGTAAATTGTAAAAGTTTTAGGCCCAGCACAAATTACTGTGGGAATAGATATGAATGAGATATAGGCAGTTGAGTATGAATTATCCAAAAGTCTGAGAATTTTTTTTTTAAACAATTAATTTAATGTCTGTTCATTTTATAAAAGAGAATTGGGCAGAATGTGCTAAGCCACGCTGTGTAGAGTAGCTAAAAATGAATGGAGCATTTATTTATAAAGTTTATATTACTTACCTAACTGAATATAACTAGAGATTCTATATTTACTGACTAATCTGATCACTGATATTCCTGCCAGTTGACATATCAATTTGTCAGTTTGTCCAAACAGGCGTCTACTCTATCTCATTCCAACCTTGAGGCAGTCAAAAGACAATTTGGCTGCCATAAAATTAACGGAGCAGCCTTCTGCCCAAAGCACAGTTACTGGCAATAATTTATCAAACCTGGCTACAGATTTGCTTCCTTGGCTTAATTTCTTATTCTAAAATTATACATACTTTTTATTCTAATGTTCTCGCACCCTACCTGAATGCACTGTCTTTTTCTAGGATATGATTCTATAGGGATCGGCGGCTCACTGATGTTTTACTTAAGTGGCCGTTTATTACGGGTGAGCTTAGTTTGATTGTAGACAATGTATTGAACTGATGTCTGTATTGCACTCAAGGCTGCTCTGCTTGTCTTGACTGTTCGTATTTGAGTCTGCTGCATCTCCGTCTTTGCCTTATTCTGACCCTGCGTGGATCCTGTAGATTATTTATTTACATTCTAATTTTCAGAATACTGACTACAACTCTTCAATATAGTTTGTCCATTCCTCTTTTTAACTTTTGATAGCATGCGACTGTTGATGTCCGAGTTACATCACCAAGTACATTATCATTAACATTCAATTTCATTCTACTGCACACTTTACATACATTGGGTTATTTAAATATCACGTGCCTTTTATGTAGCCAAATGTAGTGGCCATTTTGTATATTAGATGATGAATAACTGATGATTTTGGGTTGGTGGTGGGCTAGGGTGTCTGTTGAACTCTTTCTTCTTTAAGTAATGCCATTGGATTGTTAACATGCACATTAGAAGAACAGCGCCACATTTCAATGTTTATTTGAAGGATAGTTCCTCTGGAGCATTCTCTTATTAAATAATATTCTCAAATTTTGGAGTGGATTTGAACCCACAAGCTTTTGACTGAAGCAACAGTGCTACAAACTGAATGAGGCTAATGCTCAGCAATGTTGCAATTGGCCCCAATTCTTTTCCATGCACTTTCTAGCCTTCCTGAGATTTTTCCTCAGCAGTAAGGTTTGTGCCACATTGCTGCCATTAGTGCAGAGGGACAGGAGTTGGAGGGGGCAGAGGGCCACAAAATTAGCAGGAAACTGCATATTTCCTGTTTCTTTCCTGAGAGCACTAACTGGTGCTAAGATACACTCAAGTGATGTTTTCAGGAAGAGGTTGGCATTGTTCTTGTTCGGAAAGTCAGTATAAGTGAAGACTGGCAGCTAAGAAAAATGGGAAGCCATTAGTGGTCAGTAAGCATATAAGAAGTAAAATGAAAATCGGAGAAAAATTGGGTGTGATTTAGGGATCTAAAAGTAGCTATTTCAGGGAAGTAGAAGACATAGCTAAGATAGTAGATAAGTACTTGCATCTCACTTTAGTAAAGAAAATGAAGCCAAACATGTAGTGAAAGTGGATGTAATTGAGATACTAGATGAGTCAAGAATTGATGGAAAGGACATATTGGAAGGATTGGCTGTACTTAAAACCAACAGGATCAGATGCATTATATTCAGAGATGCTATTGGAAGTAAGGGACAAAACTGGGACAGTACTGGACATAATTTTCCAAACCTTAATACAAGGGTGAGGCCAGAGAACTGAAGAACTGCAAATATATACTCTTGACCAAAAAAAAGTATGTTGGTAACAACAGATTAATCAGTTTAACTCTATGATGGAGAAAACCTTTTGAAAACAATCCAGGATAAAACTAACAGTCACTTGGCCAAATATGGCTAAATTGAGGAAAGCCAGCATGAACTTGCAAAAGATAAATCATTTTTGATGTTCAGGATCAATATTAGAACCACTGTTTTATTTGATCTACATCAATAATCCAAACTTGAGTGTATAGGATGCAATTTCAGAAACTGCAGATGACATAATACTTGGAAGTATTATCAACTGAGAGGATTTTACTGATAAATCGAGAGAGAGAGAGATAGACATATTGGTGGAATAGGAGGGCATGTAGTAGATAAATCTTAATGCAGATAAATGGAAAGTGTCATATTTTTGGTAAGAGGAACAAGGAGAGGCAATTTCCACATTTTAGTTTAGTTTAATGGCTGCAAGAACAAATCTAGCTGTTTGTGTGCACAAATCATTAAATGTGGTAGGGCAGGTTAAGATGGTGGTTAGAAAGAATGAGAGATATCTGGCTTTATAAATAGAAGCTTGGAGAACAAAAGCAAAGTTTCGATGATGTTCATGAAACACTGGATTGACCTGTACTGGAGTATTATGTCCAATTATCGGGTGGATGTGAAGACTTCAGAGGTGGTGCAAATAACTTTGAGAATAGCTTTGGGGTAAAGAATTTCAGCTTCATAATTAGATTAGAGAAGCTGGGGTTGCTCTTCTTACAAAAGAGAAAATTGAGAGATTTAATCAAGGTATCCAAAATCATGAGGGCTCTAGATGTTCCCATTAGTAGTGGAGAGAAGAACCAAAGGATACTGACAGTAAGGTAAGTGGCCAAAAAAATCAATGGCGATATATGGAAAAGCAGATTTATTTATCAAGTGGTTATGACCTAGAATGCACTCCTTGAGAGTATGTTACAAGCAGATTCAATTGTGCCTTTTCAAAAGGAAATCAATAATAATCTGAAGTCAAGAAGTTTGCTGGATAACTGGGAAAAGTCGTTAAGTGGAAAGTATTGCATTGCATTTGCAGCGACTTAATAGGTTAAACTGTCATCTCCAAGGCCAACATACATACATGATGTGGAGATGCCAGTGTTGAACTGAGGTGGATAAAGTCAGAAGTCACAACGGCATCAGGTGATAGTCCTTTGACAGGTAATGAAGGAGCAGCACTTCGAAAGTTTGTGATTTCAAATAAACCTATTGGACTATAACATACATACAAACATGGAGCAGGCCATTCGACCCCTCCAATTAGTACGGTTATGGCTGATCTAACTAACAATGTGCTCTGCGATTCAAATGTGAACAGGTTGCTCATTATATTGAGTATTTATGGTTATTTGTCAGATAGCACATCTTAATATTTAATTGTAATGGTATTGCTATGCTGACAAAAATATTGAGACCATTTATAATACCCCTAATATTATCCTGGCTGAGGTCAGCTAACAAAGTACAGACTGGGACTGAACCATTGATCATCTTGGTCTGTGTGTTAACCCATATGTTCCTTGCCATATTTCAGTACGGCTCTGTGCAAATTTTTAATCATATGTCTTTATTCAATTTGTTTTCAGACCTGTATTATTGCTTCTACATGAAATCCCTTTTATGGCAACTTGGTTTTTGCTTGTGTCAACTTTTAGGTGAGGTCATTTCTTTTTTCAAATCTCTAAATGGAAACTAATTAATAGTTTTAAATGACTAAATTCTGTGGAAATGCCTTGGTCTTACTGCAGATGATTTTCCATTTCCTCTCCTGTTTAATGTACAACAAATTTAAGATGTCAGAAGTCTTCCTTGTAAGTCTTCTGCCTTGCATATGATTTTGATAAACATCAAGCATCTGTTGGTTTTTAAACTTTCTAAATATTTGGGTCACTGTTTCCAGAGTTTGTGCTGTTACCATTCTGTTAGAAGCCACTGGTAAGAATTGCATATGGTGTCATGTTTAAAGAGTTCTACTGTTCTAATAAATATGAAATGAACATCAACTGAAAGTTATTTAGTGGGTTTAATTAGTCCACTAAGCTACAGAATAGGCAGTTCCTCACTAACCAGTGAACACAATAATAAACCAAAAGCTTTTTGCCACATCTCTACTCCACAGCGCACACTCAGCAGATAGGTATTCTTGTAGCTAAAGCTCCAAATTTTTCGTGGCCATCAAAAGATTCTCTTCTCTTTATTAAATCCAGGGTAAGTTTTCCATGTCTTTTTAAATGCCATTTCTGAGTATAATCAAATTAACTTCCAGCAGCAATGCACCAACCTTGGTCTCTGAAGTCTATTTTTGTATCTTTTTATTTTACTTTATTTTTGAATGTGGCCTACATTAGGAGAAGGACAGTTTTAAACAAAGGGCTGAGGAAGGAATTGCTGTACTTTTTAAAAGTAATTTACTGAAATTCATTGTGGGTCATTTTTGACTGTTGTTTTGCAAGCAACGGGAGATGATTAATAGGAGACATCATGGCCACAGAGTGTCTACATTCAGAGATTTGGCTAGTAACAGGTTGTTGATTGGTTTGTGGAACTGAATTCATTTCTAGGTCATCAGCATGATGACAACTCTACGATTGGCTCTTGGGTTACTAAACATCTTGTAGGGGTGAATGTTAGTGAGAAGCCTTTGGACTCTGGAAGGGGCAGTGGTGTGTGTAGTCAAATACCTGAAGCTAAAGAAAGCCAGTTATTATAAGCTATTGCTTTTAACCAGTAAGTCAAGCCTGCTATGAAGAAGTGAAATAAATGTGAAGTAAAAGCTAAGAGAGCTAAAGGACTTTGAGAAACAAAGGGAACTATCTATTAATTCCTGTGGACAGGTGCCATTGAATTGTTTCCTCAGTATATTTTCCCCTCTATCAGTAACACCATTTTTCTTTTCTTTATCTGTCTCTGTGTAGGAGTATTTGAGTTTTAATTAGTAGAGTTACATGTTCAAACTCATGTTTATTTGTGGTTAGAACATTACTTATTTGTAGTAAATAGTAATTAAGTACAGAAAACTGATCCATGTTTTCAATTAATCCAAGTCTGTCAGGGAGGTAAATTGCAGACCTTACTTGCACAAAAGTTAAAGCTTGTATCACAATTTCAGGAATCTCAGGACTTGATTTCCAGTGTGCTACCCCAGTGAGGCATAGAAAGAACAGAACATCGGTACTACACTGAGGAAGAACCACTGGAACTCAAACAATAACTCTGCTTTCTTCCCAAGGATGCTGCCAGACCTGCTGGGTTTCTATCGTGATTTCTGTTTTTATTTCTGACATTCTTTGGGGCTAGGTATAAAAACTGGTGCTTGAATTTCTATAAACCATAAACCAGCTCTACATTGGCTCAAAATCAAAATACTATAGCTGTTGGAAAATGAAATTAAAACCACGTCCTGGAGAAATTAACTAGGTAAAAACAAGGACTGCAGATGCTGGCAACCAGATTCTGGATTAGAGTGGTGCTGGAAAAGCACAGCAGTTCAGACAGCATCCGAGGAGCAGGAAAATCGATGTTTTGGGCAAAGGCCCTTCATCAGGAATACAGGAGATGTGTTGTAACCTTGGGTCTCTGACCTAATGGGGCACATCAGTTGTGTCTGTTCACAGGCACAGTTCACCATGCTCCATTCCAGGACATTTTGCTTTACCCTAATTTTAAAAAGAATGTTTAAACATAACTATCTTACAAAGGCCCATATTCATAACACTAATGAAAGTCATTTATATTTTCAGCCTTTGATACCATCCAGTTTTTCTTTTTAGGAGATACGTAACAAGTCTTTCCCTAATCCAGAGATCAGTCCAACTTATTGTATAGTTTTAGTTTAATGAACGTTATGTTTCTTGTATTTCTGAGTAAGAATGAAAATTCTTTATTTTGTTGTACCCACAGCATGTTGCCCCTGTTGCTGAAGGATGGACTGCTCCTTCCTTACACTGTTACCTCTTTGGCCTTCCTCCTCATCACAACAACATTTCTGTCAGCCTTTGAAAAAGTATCATTGGAGGATCTGCAACTCGAACAATTTTCTCAGGGAGTGAGGAAGTGCATTCCACACTTTATAATTCCACCGTGTCTTGCAAAACTTGCAGTGAGTAATGATTCAGAGGTGCTGGTGTTGGACTGGGGTGGACAAAGTTAAAAAAATTACACAACACCAGGTTATAGTCCAACAGGTTTATTTGGAATCACTAGCTTTTGGAGCACTGCTTCTTCAACCACCTGATGAAAAAGCAGCGCTTCAAAAGCTAGTGCTTCCAAATAAACCTGTTGGACTATAACCTGGTGTTGTGTGATTTTTTTTAACTTTGCAGTAAGTAAATAATTACTTTTTGAAAATCATTTGGTTTAAATTTGTTTTGAAATGAGCACTGGAATCACACCTTTACCTACTACATATCGGGCCTTGATTCAAAACCAGTTTAGATAAATTCAATAATTGAATGTTAAGTAGTAGTAAATTGGCCATGAGGATGGCTGGTGTAGGAAATAGAAAACATCACAACACTGTGACATTTGATGTTATGCTGCTGAAGCAGTGGAGCATGAGCTTTACTTTGACTATTATTCATAGTAATTAATGTGGAAGTGTTTAACGTTAACAGTGTCAAAAATGGGGTCAGACATTTAATTTCCTTTTTTTATATCTTTATGAATTATAAATAGGTCTTCACAGGAGATTAATCTTCAGGTGTTTTAGCCCAGTTATGTTATTTCAGAATCACAACACAAACTGACCATACACTTGGCATAAACCAGCTCTACATTGGCTCAAAACCAAAATACTATAGCTGTTGGAAAATGAAATTAAAACCACGTCCTGGAGAAATTAACTAGGTAAAAACAAGGACTGCAGATGCTGGCAACCAGATTCTGGACTAGATTGGTGCTGGAAAAGCACAGCAGTTCAGACAGCATCCGAGGAGCAGGAAAATCGATGTTTTGGGCAAAAGCCCTTCATCAGGAATACAGGAGAAATTAAGCAAGTCTGTCAGCATTTATGACGAGAGGTACAGAGTTAACTTTTCAAGTCCAATGTGACGACTTCAGAAATATTACTCAAAAGATGCATAAGTGGCTGTAGTGGAGGAGGGAATATTAGGAGAAAATTT
>NW_025215027.1:56286-59187 GCF_004010195.1 Chiloscyllium plagiosum
TCGGCCCGGTGCGGTCTGGAGTCTCGGCTCAGTGCAGTGTGGAGTCTCGGCCCGGTGCAGTCTGGGGTCTCGGCACGGTACAGTCTGGAGACTCGGCCCAGTGCAGTCTAGAGTCTCAGCCCGGTACAGTGTGGAGTCTCGGCCTGGTGCGGTCTGGCATTTCGGTCCGGAGCAGTGTGGAGTCTCGGCCTGGTGCAGTCTGGAGTCTCGGCTCGGTGCGGTCTGGCATTTCGGTCTGGAGCAGTGTGGAGTCTCAGCCTGGTGCAGTCTGGAGTCTCGGCCTGGTGTGGTCGGGAGTCTCGGCCCGGTACAGTCTGGAGTCTCAGCCCGGTGCGGTCTGGAGTCTCGGCTCAGTGCAGTGTGGAGTCTCGGCCCGGTGCAGTCTGGGGTCTCGGCACGGTACAGTCTGGAGACTCGGCCCAGTGCAGTCTAGAGTCTCAGCCCGGTACAGTGTGGAGTCTCGGCCTGGTGCGGTCTGGCATTTCGGTCCGGAGCAGTGTGGAGTCTCGGCCTGGTGCAGTCTGGAGTCTCGGCTCGGTGCGGTCTGGCATTTCGGTCTGGAGCAGTGTGGAGTCTCAGCCTGGTGCAGTCTGGAGTCTCGGCCCGGTACGGTCTGGAGACTCGGCCTGGTGCTGTCTGGAGTCTTGGTCTCCTGCGGTCTGCTGTCTCGGCCCGGTACAGTCTGGCGTCTCGGCCCGGTGCGGTCTGGAGTCTCGGCTCAGTGCAGTGTGGAGTCTCGGCCCGGTGCAGTCTGGGGTCTCGGCACGGTACAGTCTGGAGACTCGGCCCAGTGCAGTCTAGAGTCTCAGCCCGGTACAGTGTGGAGTCTCGGCCTGGTGCGGTCTGGCATTTCGGTCCGGAGCAGTGTGGAGTCTCGGCCTGGTGCAGTCTGGAGTCTCGGCTCGGTGCGGTCTGGCATTTCGGTCTGGAGCAGTGTGGAGTCTCAGCCTGGTGCAGTCTGGAGTCTCGGCCTGGTGCGGTCGGGAGTCTCGGCCCGGTACAGTCTGGAGTCTCAGCCCGGTGCGGTCTGGAGTCTCGGCCCGGTAGGGTCTGGAGTCTCGGCCTGGTGCAGTCTGGAGTCTCGGCCTGGTGCAGTCTGGAGGCTCGGCTCGGTGCGGTCTGGAGTCTCGGCTCAATGCAGTCTGGAGTCTTGGCTCGGTGTGGTCTGGATTCTCGGCTCGGTGTGGTCTGGAGTCTTGGCTCGGTGCGGTCTGGAGTCTCGGCCCGGTGCAGTCTGGAGTCTCGGCTCGGTGTGGTCTGGAGTCTTGGCTCGGTGTGGTCTGGAGTCTCGGCCCGGTGCAGTCTGGAGTCTCGGCTCGGTGTGGTCTGGAGTCTCGGCCCAGTGCGGTCTGGGGTCTCGGCTCGGTGTGGTCTGGAGTCTCGGCCCGGTGCGGTCTGGAGTCTCAGCTCAGTGCGATCTGGAGTCTCGGCTCGGTGCGGTCTGGGGTCTCGGCTCGGTGCGGTCTGGGGTCTCGGCTCGGTGCGGTCTGGGGTCTCGGCTCGGTGTGGTCTGGAGTCTCGGGTCGGTGCGGTCTGGAGTCTCAGCTCAGTGCGATCTGGAGTCTCGGGTCGGTGCGGTCTGGAGTCTCGGCCCAGTGCGTCTGAAATCTTGGCCTGTTGTGGTCTGGAGTCTCGGTGGTGGCACAGATTGGGGTGTAAAGGACTGTACTTCTTTTGTCCTTTTTATTCTTATGCTAGAATTTAATTGTTATTCTTCCAATTTTCTCCCAAATACTTGAGTATCTGTACCTAGGGAGCTTGTACTTAAGATGGCGCCATAAGCCGCGACATTGCCAACTTTTCGCTGCAACCATTCGAGTGCACATGACAATACAGCTACTTCAATACAATTCAATAAAGTATAGATTTCACTCAAAGCTTGGATCAGACATGACATGGTGTGTTTGGACCAAATAACTTTAAAATATATTGTGCTTAAAGACAATACTATAACTTAGATATATTTTGTCCTTTTTTTTAAGAAGGAAGTTTTAGAGTCATCGGCAGAAAGTTGTCCCTTTGAAGCCAATAAAATAAAACTTGTGTGGCCCTGTGTATTTTTTTAAAGTTGGAATAAGGGAAGCAGTATGAATGTGTGGGGTTAGGCTCCTACAGAACCAGGCTTTTCGTTCAGCTTTCAGTGGGTGGGTTTTTGACTTTGGTTGTGGAAGCTGCCATACTGTTCTCTGCGCCAGAGTTTTCGTTTGATGTCCGTTCCTCCTGGACATCACATGTGAGCCAATCTACTTTACTGAATTTGCCTTTGCCAAGGGTGTGTTTGTGGGACGTTACTGTATTGGAACAGTTGCTGTTAAGTAGTTTAATAAATCTATTATTAGAGTTAAAGTTATGCCAATTCTTCTTTCTTTTGTTTGTGTTTTAACTGTCGGGTAAGAATAAAGTGTGTTTTACTTAAAGCCTGGTAGTGTAACTAATCAAATCTCATCTGGAATGCTGCACCTTACAATTGCCTTTCAATCAGCTCATTGTTAGTGTCTAGGCTATCTCCTTGATATATTTGAACGGGATTCAGTCTGGTTCATAACAAGCTCAGTGTGCTGTTCCTAGCAATCAAATACCATAAACTTGCAATCTTATATACAAGGGGCATTTCCAATAAAGGTAACAACTCTCCCTCCAATTAGTGGGTCAATTCAGTCACACATGCCCTCTTCCTGAGATACTGCTATCTCTTGTAGTAGCTATGAACACGAGGTGTTGGAAGTTTCTATGTCTTGCTTACTCCTCCCTCATTCACATTATCCCTTCAGCTCCAGTATCCCCACCTTCAAGTTCCCTTCTTTTTTAGAATCCCTACAGTGTGGAAACAGGCCCTTCAGCCCAACAAGTCCACACTGACCCTCCAAAGAATATCTTACCCAAACCCATTCCCCTAGCCTA
>NW_025215028.1:0-1717 GCF_004010195.1 Chiloscyllium plagiosum
TATTATCTGCTTCTAATCTGTCTCCCCTTTCAGTGTTTTATACATTTCACTGAGATTTCCACTCATTTTTCTAAACCCCATGGAATACAGGCTCAGTCGCTGCAAATTCGGCTCCCACAACAAGCCTGTCATCCCAGAGATTAGTCTGGCCATCCTTCGCTGCACTCCCTCAATGTCAGGTTTGTCCTTTATTAGGTAAGGAGTCCAAAACTACACCCAATACTGCAAAATGTTTGAGATGAGATCTCACCAAGGCCCTGTACACTGGTCGTAAGATCCCCTTACTCCTGGACTCAAATCCTCCTGAAATAAAGGCCAACATACCATTGATCTTCCCAACCGCTGTCTACTCTTGCAATATTGCTTTCAGTGACTGGTGTGCAGGGAGATCCAGATTCTTTTCAATGTTACAACTACCCACTTGGTCTGTTTGTCAATGTATTCCCAGAATTGTCTTCTGTCTTCAGCACTCACTGCACTGCATGGAACACGGAGGTCTGTCCAAACAAAAAACAAAAACTGTGCAGTTCCCTTTATAGTTCGACATCCCTCAACCACTCCCTTTTGAAATGGTTGGCTGGCGTTCTATTGTTCCCCAAAAAGTAGACAACATCACATCTCCCCACACTGCTCTTCATCTGCCACATATTTACTCATTCATTCCGTGTGTCTCAATCATCTTGAAGTTTTTTTTCACATCCTCCTCACCTTTCAAAATCCTAGTTCCGTAAGCAGACGTGGAAACTTTGCATTTGATTCCCTTAACCAGACGTTTAAGATGTATTGTGAATATCTGGCACCCAAACACCAATCATTGCGATGCCACACAAGCCTTCCAAACTGTAAAACATCCATTTATTCCTACTCACTGGTTCCTGCCAGTTCTCCCATTGTAACACCATGTCCATATATTATACCCTATCCCATGTGCTTTACTTTGCACACTAGGCTTGGAAATCTAATAAACATCTTGCTGAAATCCAGGTTCAGTGCCTCTATTGCTTTTCTATTCTCCAAATTCCTTCCAATTTCTCCAAATTAGTTTATTTACTAATTTCATTCTATCTCCTTTCCTCATCAGGTTTTCTCCTATTGTTGGGAAGGATTGTTTATGTCTTTTTCTGTGAAGACAGAAGTGAAGTAGTTGTGTCATGTTTCTCTGTTCTCCATTCTCCATTCCCTGGTTTCAGATTATAAGGAAGCTGAAACTTTGACTAAAAAGAACAGCTGCCGTCTATTCACCTTGTCCTTGCCCCTTGTAATCTTAAATCTGAATTCTTACCCACTCAAATTTCTCTGCTCCAACATAAATATCTCAAGCTTACCCAGCCTCTCTCCACAGCCCATTTGCTCCGTCCCAGGGAACATCCTCTACCTCATCCAGTATAATCATATCCTTCATGTAATGTGGGTCCCAGAATTGCATACGGTATTTAGTTTGGCCTTACCAAAGTGCTATATAAGTCTTAAAATCTTTAGGTCAATGAATAAAGGCTTTATCTACGGTCCTGCTTAAGTCATCAATGATCATATACAGTCGCATTTAGGGATGTGGAAAAGCATCCTCTGAGCTTCCTTGTGTACTGTCATTCATTGAGTTCTCCGCTGTCTGGTTCCTCCTACCAAAGTGCATCACCTCATACTTATCAGGGTTACATTTCATCTGTCATTGATCTGCCCATCTGACCATTCCATGATATCTTCCTGTAACATAAGA
>NW_025215028.1:18769-59236 GCF_004010195.1 Chiloscyllium plagiosum
CTGCTGCCTCACAGCGCCAGAGACCCGGGTTCAATTCCCGCCTCAGGCGACTGACTGTGTGGAGTTTGCACGTTCTCCCCGTGTCCGCGTGGGTTTCCTCCGGGTGCTCCGGTTTCCGCCCACAGTCCAAAGATGTGCAGGGCAGGTGAATTGACCATGCTAAATTGCCTGTAGTGTTAGGTAAGGGGTAAATGTAGGGGTATGGGTGGTTTGCACTTCGGCGGGTCGGTGTGGACTTGTTGGGCCGAAGGGCCTTTTTCCACACTGTAATGTAAAAATGTAAACTGAGGGGTTTAGTTGTTGGAGAGAAGCCTTCTCACCCATTGGTGTAATTGTCCACCATCTTTTATGAGTAAACATGCCAGAGTGTAGATCTGCAGAACTTAGATGTGATGCAAAAACAGAAATTACTGGTGAAACAAGCAGAGTGCCATTGGTTGTGTAATCGCTTGTTCCATACAAAAGTCATCTTGTTTGCAGCTTCACCAGGTTGGAACTTCAGATATTTGTTTTCAGTGCTCCTGTTTGTTGGTCCTGATGTACTTTTCATTGAAGCAATCTGAAGACTTGCTATTCATATACTCACCCAGATGCCTTTTCAATGTTGCAATTGTACCAGCTTCCACCATCGAGCCATAGGGTCCTACAGCATGGAAACAGACCCTTTGACGGATCCACTCCAAGCTGAACATACTCCCAAAAGAAAATGGTTCCATCCGCCTGCTCCTGATCGGTATCGCCACAAACCCTTCCTATTCATATCTTTGTTCCATACATACATCATCTCTGCATGAAGGAATTGCCCTTCAGGTCGCTTTGAAATCTTTCCCTTCTCTTTAAACCTAAACCCTCTAATTTTGGACTCTGTCACCCTGGGGAGGACCTTGGTTATTTACCCGATCCATGCCCTTCGTGATTTTATGAGCCTCTATAAATTCTTCCCTCAGCCTCTGACGCCCGACAGTAAAAAAAAAGCCACAGGCTATCCACCACCCCAGAACTCAATCTTTCCAGTCAGATATGTCGGGCTAATAGTCGATGATTGCCTATTCAATCTATAATTCTGATGCTGCAGATGGCCCACTGAACTTCATGGACACCTCGGCATGAGTTGGTCGACAATGTCAGCAAAGTGGGATTCCGTGAGCATGAATATGATCGATTGTCGCTGGATTAGACTGTGAGAAATATCCCGCAGGTCAGATTTAGGTTTTATACAATAAAGAGTTAACTCCCCTTTATTCCTTTAAATCTTAAAATTCAACCAAAATAAATGTATTTTTAGTTGAAGATTATTCACTTCAATAATCAGAATGCACACCTAATTATTGCTGAATTTAGTAACTGTAGTCACCAGCTGATTATTGCTCAGTTCAATAACCGCAGTAAACAGCTGATTCATGTTCTGATGAGTAAACACATGATCTTTGCAATGCCATATGCATCAAAAATCCAATTGAAAAGGCCTGAATCTAAATATAGTCTTGCTGGACCACACTGGCACCTCCAGTACAGAGTGAGCAGCTCCTAAATATCTCCAGACAGCTCCCAAACTGGATCTGGACAGTTATTCAAACATGTCCTCACAACAGATAATTTAGAGTCGTTCTTGGACAAAGGGGAAGTGCAAGGAGCAGACTGGCCAATAGATCAGCACAAGGCTCAGTACAATTTTCACCATTTATATAAATGATCAGCCAATGACCATGTCTCGAATGTTCGTCCATGTTGATGAGATCAAGTGTGCCTCATAAGCTTCATAATTCTCCACTTTGGAGCAGATCCTTACTGAAGGTGTTAGAAAAGTGATGGATTACATGGGATCCTGTATTGAATCCCATGAAATTTTATGAAGATGTTTTCAATATCGTATTGATCATTAACAGCAAAATGTCAATATTGAAGATCATAAATCCTCTCATCATAGCCACTTGATTGAACAATAAACAAATCCACCCATTTGTTTAGTTCAATTTAAGACTGAAATCTAACGAAAACATAGCTCCCAACTGAAGAGTCTGGTTATCGCACCCAAGACCAAATTATTATTTAGCCCAAGCACTTTGGAAATATCCAATTATTTTGACCTCGAATTCAAATACTCCACACCTAATTGTTTTCATGACAATAATGTAATTTCGTTTCCAAATATTCCAGCAACAAGAACATATTGAATTATTTCTATCTATCTCACATGTGAGTGATCTGGGGTATGAATTTCAGTGTCCATGTGATATTATGTACGTAGGCCGTGCCTCTGAAAAACTGACAGATTGTTCCAAACAGCATATCATTTCAGGTCTTCACAAAAAGCAAGGTACTGCCTGCACCCAACCAGCTTACTCTCACAAAACCTCAAACCCAGTGTCCATCATGAGTCATGACTGAAAAACATTTGTAATGAATTCTCATCCATTCATGGGAATTGCTGGCTGGGCAAGCATTTATTGCTCATCTCTAGTGGCTGTTGAGAATCTGTTGGTGAGCTGCTTCCTTGAACTGTAGTTATCTGTATGCAGTACACAGAGTTACAATATCATTACGGACGACTGTGAAATAGACAGGCAGGAGGCTGGAAGAACACAGCAAGCCAGGCAGCATCAAGAGGTGGAGAAGCCAATATTTCAGGTGAAACCATTCTTCAGGACTGGGCTAACTGGAGGTGGAGATGTCGGTTTTTTGTCTCTAATGAAATACTGTGAAACAGAGATACTTACAAAATGGTGATATATTTCCAAACAAGGATGATGATTGACTTGGAAAAGAATTTGTAGTGCACGGTGATCCCATGTATCAGCTGCTTGTGTCCTTCTAGATGGTTGTGGGTATGGAAGGTTTTGTCTGAGGAACTTTGGAGAATTTCTACAATGCATCTAGTTGTTGGTACATATTGCTGCTACTAAGAGTCAGTGGTGGAAATATGATGGTTGTGATGGCCGTCAAGTGAACTGTTTTATCCCAGATAGGGTCAAGCTTCTTGAATGTTGTTGCAGCCTCACACATCTCGGTAACTGGGGAATGATACACCACAGTCCTGAGTTGGACATTGCAGGTGGTGGACAGATGGAAATCAGAAAGTGAGTTATTCTCTGCAGTATTCCTAGCTTCAGCCCTGCCTTGTCACCACTGTATTTACATGCATACTCCAGTTCAATTTCTGGACAACGGTAATCTCAAGGTGGTGGTAGTTGAGGAATCAGCTATCACTTTCCTGATGAGTGCCACGTAGTTAGTGAAGAGACTTTCAGCGTCATGCATTAGTCGCTGCAGTATTCTTGCCTTCTGACCTGCACATGTAGTCACAGTATTTATATTGTGAGTGCAGTTCATTTTCAGTGCAATAGTAACTCCCGGATTGTTAATCGTAGGGGATTCAGTATCAGCAGAGCCACTGAATCTAAAGAGGCTTTAGGTGATCTCTTATTAGAGGTGGGATTGCTTGGCATTTGTTGGGCACAAACGTTAATTGTCACTTGTCAGCCCAGAGGTTAAAGTTGCTGGGATCTTCCTGCATTGCAAATGGAGTATCTGAGGAACTACAAATGCTGCTAAAAATTGGGTGTTTATCAGTGAGCACGCTGACTTAGGACATTATGATTGAGGGACGATCAGTCAGTAAAGATATTTAGGCATCGGGCACAATCATGAGGAACATCTGCAGGTATGTCCTGGAGCTTAGATGGCTGACCTGCAATAACCAAATTAATTTCTGTGGGTCTGGAGTCACATGTAGCTCAAACCAGGTAATATCGGCAATTTATTTTCCCAAAAGGGCATTAAAGAACAAAGAGGGTTTTTACAACAATTGATACAATTTCACGCTTAATATGAGAGACGTAATTCCATATATGTATTAAAACGCTTTCTCTCATCTGTCATTCATAAGATTTGATCTAGGTCATGATACTTCTGAATGTCTGAATATCAGGCAACTCAAGAGCTGGCGTCGTGGCTGATTTAGAACCTAATTTGATATTTCTGTTGCAAATACAAAGTAGTGGTTTAATTTTTGTTATTTATCATTTGGTGCAATGTTAAATTGCTTCTATTTGGTTTCTAGAAAATGTGAATACAGACAGACGAAGTGGGGTCAGTAGCTCCATTAACCTGTGTTTACTGTGAACAATTATGAGGCAATCCAGTTTGCTTCTGATTGAGATGGGTTAGTATACTTGCTCAGTGGGAAGTTTGAAGGAAGTATAGATGAACAGAGAGAATTGTTTTCCCATGCAAAGGCAAATATTAAATAGAAAGGCAGAAACGTAATTTACACGTGAGTGGGTTATGTATATTTGTGCGCACACGCATGTCTAATATCTGCGTGTGTAAAATACCTGAGACATTCTTCCACATTGTGATAGTTTTATTAAGATCTCTTGCAATCACTTAGTCTCAAAAGACTTTGAAATGTGCTCACATGAAAAATTAGAATCGAAAACCAGTAATTAGAGAGCACATTTTTCCACAACTCAGTAAGGATGGGAACAGCATTGGGGAGGAAAGATTTATGAAAACAAAACAACAACCTGGCTGTCAGTCCCTGTTGAGCAGATTTCGGGATGATGCGAGCAGATATTGTATGTTTAGTGAGCTTAAATTGAACAAACCCCAAGGTCTGGAGGAATTATAACCAAAGAAACGAGGGAAGACCCTCTCCCAAACCATTAATTCCTCTCTGGCCACTGGGGAATTGTCAGAGAACTGGAGGACAACTGACTTTTCAAGATGGTGGTGGAGATACACCGGGAATTACAGACCACTGATTGTCGCTTTGATGCATCGGAAACTATTGGAGAAACTTCCAAAGGAGAGAATTAATCTCCATTTTGAGAGGCAAAGTTTGATCATGTACAATCAGTGCGGCTCTGTCAGACTGGAGGGAGAAATTTCCTCACAAATCTGATACAGTTTTAAGAGGAGACGGCCAGTTCTGTAGACGAGGGTAGAGAATTGATCTGGTTTCTATGGATTTCCATAAAGCCTTTGACATGGGCTCCACATAGATGATCGAGAACTAAAACAAAAGCACATGTCATCCAGAATAAATTAGCTGATTGGCTCCAAATTGTACCAGTTAGAGAAGGCAGACATTGTTGGTAGAAGTCTGTGTTTTTGGAGGCTTGTGAATTGAATTGAATTGAATTTATTGTCACTTGTACTGAGGCACAGTGAAAAGCTTTGTCTTGCAAGCAATACTTGCAGATCACGTAGTTAAGTAACATAGATAAGGAAATAATAGGTAAACAGCGGCAAATACAAAAACACAGGGACAGGCGAATATTAACAGTTTGTGAGTCTATTCAGTATTCTAACAACAATAGTTTATAAACTGTTTCGAAACCGGCTGGTGTGTGTTTTCAGGCTTCTGTATATTCTCCTTGACATTCAAGGTTGTAGAAAAACATTGTCAGGGAAGGATGGATATTTAAGAATGCTGGCAGCCTTTCCTTGACAGCGGGCCTGGTAGATGGATTCGATAGTTAGGAGGTTGGTCTTTGTGATGGTCACCACTCTCTGTAACCATCTCCGATCTTGAACGGTAAAGATACCATATCAGGTAGTAGTGGTGTCCAGTGGGTGTACCATAGAGATCAATGCTGGATCCCTTATTGTTTATAATAATCATAAATGATAATGATGTGTACGTGTGTGTTTGTGCACATGTTGGGGGAGGGAGCGGGGAAGGTGATTGGGGATGATAAGTAAACTTGCTGATGACACAAATATTGCCTGGGGGTTTGGCAGTGAGGAAAATCGTCTTAGAAGCATAGAGTCATAGAGATGTACAGCACGAAACACACTCTTCGTCCAACCCGTTCAGGCCGACCATATATCTCAACCCAGTCCAGTACCACCTGCCAGCACTCGACCCATATCCCTCCAAATTCGTCCTATTCATATAGTCGTCCAAAAGCCTTTTAAATATTGCAATTGTACCTGCCGCCACCACTTCCTCTGGCAATTCATTCCATACATGTACCACCCTCTGCGTGAAAACATTGTATCTTAGATCTCTTTTATATCTTCATCCTCTCACCCTAAATCTATACCCTCTAGTTCTGGACTTCTCCCACTCCGGGAAAGAGACTTTGTCTATTTATCCTATCCATGCCCTTCATTATTTTGTAAACCTCTATAAGGTCACCTTTCCACCTCCAGGCCCCAGGGAATACAGCCCAGCCTCTTTAGTTCTCCCTCTACTTCAAATCTGACAACACCCCTGTATATCTTTTCTGAACCCTTTCAGGTTTCACATCTTTCCGTTAGGAAGGAGTACATAATTGCACACAACATTCCAACAGTGGCCTAACCAATGTCCTATACACCCGCAAAATTAACTCCCAACTACTGTATTCAATACTCCGAATCAAGAAAGAACCCACTCTACTCCCTACTGCAGACTTTCTGTAGGCCATCTGAAACAATTAACTAATCTGATTCTGTACTGTGAACTTCGCCCAAACAGTTCCTCCAAGAACAGTTGTGAATTTCACTGTTTGTTAATTTTGCCAGATGCACTTCGATGTCCAGTGATACATGAATTCAAACAGCAAAAGCAATAACTGTTCAGGTTCACTCTAGTGTCAGTTTCTTTCTGTCTCTCTCCTGCCCTGACCTCACCGTGTTCTTCCTTTGTCTGTGTTTCTCTCTTTTAAAACTGCTGCTGTTTGACTTTTTTTCCGAAGTTCCAAAACAATGCAACTGTGTATGAACCAATGCTGCTCCTGGAAATGGAGGAAATCGCCTCCAGCACCTAAATTACCTCAAAAAAGCAAGCAGCTGTTACAGAAATTGTTCTTGTCCTCCATATTGGATTACCCTGAATCCTCTGGTTACAGACAGAAATAGTCAGATTGATCAGATGGGCAGAATAGTGGCAGATGGAATTTAATTCTGATAACTGAGGTCATGAAGTTGACAGAAATTACAAGACAAGGCAGTACTTAATGAATGCTAGCACAGTAGAACCTCAAAGGAGGCAAAGGTGAGGACTGTAGATGCTGGAAATGAGAGTCCAGAATGTGGTGCTGGAAAAGAACAGCAGGTCAGGAGGGATTCAACTGTCAGGAGAATCGATGTTTCAGTCAAAAAGCCCTTCAACAGGAAATGGACTTCAAAGGAACTAAATGATCTTGAGGTGCTTCTCAACAGATCCCTGAAGGCAGCAGGGTAGGTTAATGGGGCCTGTTCTGGGGAAGGTGGGACTATTACAATTTGGATTGTCTACACCTGAACCAGACTGCAAATAATGTGTTGGGGGAGTTTTTGCTACTGCTGTTGGAAAGGTTTCAAACTAATGTTACAGGGGGCTGGGAACCAGAAGAGAAGACAAGTAGATAGCGAGGTGAAAACTGGAGTATGTAAGAATCATGAAGTTAGCATTAATAAGAGGAGGAGTAGGCAGAGAACAGATGAATGCAAAAGAACTGGTGATGTGAAATGCATATACTTTAATGCAAGGAGTATAGTGGGTAAGGCATATGAAGTTAGGGCTTGCATTGGTGCCTGGGAGTATGACGTCATTGGAATCCAGAGGCTTGGTTGAAGGAAGGCCATGATTGGCAACGAAATGTTCCAGGAAATAAATGCTTCACACAGGGCAGGGAGGGAAGTAAAAGGGGTATGGAGTTGCATTGCTGGTCAGGGATGATATCACGGCTGTGCTAAAAGAGGACACTATAGAGGGGTTGAGTAGTGAGGCGTTATGGATGGAGCTAAGAAATAATACTGTGCATTAACATTGTTGGGGCTGTATTACAGGCCTCCCGCCAGTGAGTGTGAGGTAGAAGACCAAATAGGTAAAGAGATTATGGAAAGATGTGGAGGCAACAGGGTGGTGGTGATGGACGATTTTAATTTTCCCAACTTTGACTGGGATACATTTAGTGTCAGAGGTATGGACGGGGCAGATTTTGTAATAAGCATCCAAGAGAATTTTCCGGGACAGTATCTTAATAGTCCAACGAGGGAAGGGGCCATATTGGACCTGGTGTTTGGGAATGAGCCAGGCCAGGTGGTAGAAGTTACGTGGGGGATTTCTTTGGAAACAGTGACAACAATTCTTTAAGGTTTAGAATACTCGTAGACAAAGATGAGAGTTGTCCTAAGGAAAGAGTACTAAACTGGGCCAATGCTAATTATATCAAAATTAAGCAAGAACTGGAAAATGTGGATTGGACAGTTATTTCAATTGAAGTCCACAATTGACATGTGGAAGGCTTTCATAGATAGTTTAAAGATAATGCAGAATAGGCATGTTCCGTTGAAAGCTAAAGATGGGAACGGCAAGATTCTTGAACCGTAGAAAACAGGAGAAATCGCATGGCTAGCCAAGTGGAAAAGGAAAATGTGCATAACGTCCCAGCAGCTAAGAACAGAACGGGCCCTGGAGGAATATCGGGAGAGTAGGATCAGTCTTAAACAAGGAATCAAGCGGGCTAAAAGGGGTCATGAAATAGATTTAGCAAGCAGAATTAAGGAGTATCCCAAAGCCTATTATTCTTATATTAGAAGCAAGTGGGTAACTAGAGAAAAGATTGGTCCATAAAGGTTAAGGAAGGAAGGCTGTGTGTCGAACCTGAGAAAATGGGCGAGAGTCTGATTTATTGCTTTGCATCAATGTTCACTAAGGAGAGGGGCATGATGAACATTGAGATTAGAGATAAATGTTTGTTTACTCTGGATCACGTTGACATAAGTAGGGAAGATGTATTGGGTAGGCTAGAGGTTATTAAGTTGGACAAATCCCCAGGACCGGATAGGATCTATCGCAGGTTGCTGAGGGAGGTAAGAGAGGAAATAGTTGAGACCCTGATGGAAAGTTTGTAGCATCCTTAAACACAGGTGAGGTTCTGGAGTACAGGAGGGTAGCTCATGTTTTCCCCCGTATGAGAAGGGTGGTAGGGATATTCAAGGTAACTACAGACCAGTGAGCCTGACATCAGTAGTGGGAAAGTTGCTGGAGAAGGTACTGAAGGATAAAATCAATTTATATTTGGAAACGAATGGGCTTATCAGTTATAGGCAACATGGTTTTAAATGGGGGAGATCGTGCCTTACCAACATAAGAGAGTTCTTTGAGGAAGTGACCAATTGATAGATGAAGGAAGGGCTGTAGATGTCATATACATGAACTTTAGTAAGGCATTTGATAAGGATGTCCATGGTTAACTAATAGAGAAAGTGAAGTCACATGGTGCGCAGGGCGTTCTAGCTCAGTGGATAAAGAACTGGTTGCAACAGGAGACAAAGAGTAGTAGTTGAAGGGAGTTTCCAGAAATGGAGAAAGGTGACCAGTGGTGTTCCACAAGGATCAGTGCTGAGGCCACTTTTGTTTAAGACATACAAAAATGATCTAGAAGAAGGCACTGTTGGTATGATCAGCAGGTTTTCAGATGTCACGAAGATTGGTGGAGTAGCAAAAAGCGTAAGGGACTGTCAAATAATACAGGAGAATATAGATAGACTGGAAAGTTGGGTGGAGACGTGGCAGATGGAGTTCAATCCAGGAAAATGTGATATGGTGCATTTTGGAATGGCTATTTCTAGAGCGAATTATCCAGTAAACAGAAGACACTTGGGACAAGTTGATGAGCAGAGAGATCTGGGAGTTCAGGTCCATTTTACCCTTAAGGTTGCTGCACAGGTGGATGGAGTGGTCAAGAAGGCATATAGTATGCATGCCTTCATCGGACGGGGTGTTGAGTATAAGAGCTGGCAAGTTATGTTAAAATTGTACAAGACATTCGTTTGACTGCATTTAGAATACCGTGTGCAGTTCTGGTCGCTTGCCTGGTATGGAAGGTGCTAGCTATGAAGAGAGGTTGAGTAGATTAGGAATGTTTTCATTAGAAAAATGGAAATTGAGTGGGGAACGTGACTGAGGTCTACAAAATCAGGAAGAGTGTGGATAGGGTAGTCAGAGATAAGCTTTTTTCCCAGGGTGAGGGATTCAATAATGAGTGGTCACACTTTGAAGGTGAGAGGAGAAAGATTTAAGGATGATACACGCAGCAAGTACTTTACTCAGAGGATGGTAGGTGCCTGGAACGCATTGCCAGCAGAGGTCGGAGTGGCAGGCATGGTACATTAATTTAAGACGCGTCTGGACAGATGCATGAGTAGGTTGGGAGCAGAGGAATACAGATGCTTAAGAATTAGGCGACAGGTTTAGACAGTGGATTTGGATCGGCGCAGGCTTGGAGATCCGAAGGGCCTGTTCCTGGGCTGAAAATTTTCTTTGTTCTTTGTTCTTCTTAATAAGACAAATAACGGAGATATGGATTATAAGAGCTGGGAGGTCCTGGTTGGGCTGTACAGGATTTTGTTTCAGCCACAGTTGGAGTATTGTGTGCGGAACCAGTCACTGTACCATAGGGAGGATGAGATTGCCTTGCAAGGAGAGCAAAGGTGATTCAGTAGAATGCTGCTTGGGCTGGAGAAATTTAGCTGTAAAGAGGGAGGCTAGGATTGCATTATTTAGCACAGAGATTAGCATTTATAAGACTATGATGGACGTGGACAGGGTGAACAGAAAACAGTTGCTCTCCTTAGTCGAGGGGTCGATAATAGGGTGGCATGATTTTGAGCTGAAAAGCCAGTGGTTTGGGGGAATATGAGGAAAAATCTTCTTACCTCGAAGATGTCAGGATCCTGCAATGCACTGACTGGGAGGGTAGTCCAGGCGAGAAACCTCATAACCTTATAAAAAGAATTTGCATAAGTACTTGAAATGTCATAACAATCAAGGCTCCGGGCCCAGTGCTGAGAGTGGGACTGATATAGATTTGGTGTAGTTTTAGCATGATGGTCCAAAGTGCTCCTTCTGTTCTATTGGATTCTATCATTCTGCAATACTGAAATGAAGATTCATAATCACTTTCTAGTTTGTTCCATTTTGTTCTGAGGAAATATTTCCCAGTGTAAGTTCCAACTGTTATTGTTGTCAGTATCAGCTTCAGGTTCTGCATTGAAGTACTCATTCACAGATCGAATTTCTCAAATGTGCTATAAAATTGAATGAACAAGTAAAGCAATGGGATGACAGTGTGCTGTAGAACAGCTCTCAAGGAGCTCTACAATATGAGGGATTGAATGACCGAATAACCTCAACAATGTGAAGATCATTCACTGAAAAGTATATCAAAACATATTTGATTATTGATGGGACTGCTGGTGAGTGAAATAATATTGCTATTTGAAGACAAGTTGCAAGTAACATTTGTCACCTAATAGGATCAGATTAATCCAGTCTTTGGGGGAATCAAATACAGACAAAAATCTCAATTATATCAGATCATCAAAATAAGCCTATTGTCAAAATCTGTTTGTTCAAAATTATTTTTAAAAATGAAGATGTAATCACAGATTCCCAGTGGAAATACTGTACAATATAAAATAAAATCTGTCAAACTGGGTCAGCTCCAACTCCGAGCGAATTCTCCAATTCCAGCACATTGACAACAGCAGGAAGGGAGAGTTTGTTTCGCAAACAACACAATGAATCTGCCAAGGGAAATGGTCTCTAAAGTATATTACACCATCCTTGCTATTGTTTGTGTTCCTGGTAAATCTTGTTACAATTTAGTTTGTATAAATCTCTTCGTTACATCAGACTCATTTCAGCTCAATGACTAATAATTATTTTATTTCCACTCAGTAATATAAATCCCGATGGCAGATAATAGTTTTCTAACTGTGTTTAAATCAAATAGTTTGTCAATTATAAGGCTCCTCAGTAGTGTCCAGTATTGTCTTTTTCTCTATACAGTGCAGAATGCGTTTGTCCTGAGGCTACATTGTTTGGGTTTGGCTGAGCACCGGCCCTGGCTGGTCTAGAAAGTGCTTAGCAGGGCTACTCTCTCTCCTTGGGAATACAAAGACTGCTATTGGTCAGATGGGTTTTGTAACAACCCACCTCTTAGTGATACCTGGTGTTTCCCATTCCTTCATGTGAAAGGAGCTCAGGCAGCTCGCTCCAAATGGGAACCCAGATACATCAGGTGGGCAATGGGTGCATTGAGCAGGTCATTATGGAGTGATAAGCGAAGGGCAGATGACCTTGATGATCTTGTGTGCTTTCCTTAGTCAGTAGATGTTTGGCGGAATGATTTTGTGAGGGCAGACAATAAGGTTAATATGAATTCCAAATGTGTGGTAGAAATGCAGGTAGTTAATATTTCCAAACTAACTCTGTGGTGTAATTCCTCAACTGAGAAAAGAAAATCTCTATTTGTAGTTCATACACACTCGACATTATCCTGTAATTGATTAGAATGTTGTGCACTATTTATCAAGATCTCCAAGAGTCACTCTGAATGAAGGTAATACTGATCATTACTGAATGGGAATAACCTCTTATTACTGTGGCCTCATGTTGCTCAGAGAACGTGTCATGTAGAATTGTACTGAGTGAGGATAACTGCTCAGATATGAATTTCTGACCCAGTGTTGTTGCTTTTCTAGTGCATCTATAAATGTAGCGTTGTTGTAAGTGTGTAGCACGAACAGGGGGATATCCATGACCTCAATTGTAAATATTGTAGGGAATATCTTTCAGTGGAGAGCTGTATTGAATGTGATTCAATAACTTGAACGCAACATCCAATTCCCGTGGCAATGTGATGCAGTGAACAGCTTTCTGTAAAATTCTAACTGGGTCTGGGTTCTTAGCCAAAGGAGAACAACGAACCCAGTCTCCAAGTGTTACTGGCAACAGCTGTCAAAATACACTGAGTATGAGTTACCAACAAAAGGGAAACAATTCTCCCCAGTGCTCTTGCACAAGAAGGAGTATTTCTGAGGATAGAATTTAACTCGTGGGGAACTGAATGAAATAGAAGATTTGAATGCAGTTGTAACTAGGAGCATAATTGGACTGAAACAAAGCGATGTTTCTTTAATATGACATTTCTCATTTCTGATCTGTTCACTGACGGAGTTTGGAAATACGATGGATTACAAATGGGAAAATTTTTGGTTGAATATATTTGGTACAAGTGCAGTGTTCTATTAGGGATAAATAGGTGCGAACTCTTGCAAAAATGAAAATAACAGAACAACGGTGTGAATTCAATTAATTGTCCCATAGACGTACAATGTTTTCTTAAGTAATATTTTTGGGAGTGATTAATATTGCAGCAATGTTAGGACAAACTGTAGGACATGACTCTCATTCATTATCTCGATGTTAGTAAGGGTGGATATCGAGCAAGGCTGATTGCCACTATTCCACCTCTGAATCTGATTAGATCAATAACTTTTGAATCTATGATCCACTATCTATCCACAATTAATTTTACAGTGACCGCTGCTTTATGATCCATATTCTCCTCGTGAGGAAGAGGATTTGATAAGGGCTGTGCTACAGTCAGTTTAAAGGCAAGCTAGAAAAATAACGAAAATATGTATTAATACATTGTTTCATCAAATAACTAACTCGTCTTGCACAAGAAGGAGTATCTCTGAGGAAAGAATTTAACGCTTGCGCAACTGAATGAAAGCGGATACTTGAATGTAATTATAACTAGGAACATAATTTCACTGAAACCTGCGATGCTTCTTTTACACTACATTTCTCATTTCACATTTCTGATCTGTTCACTGATGGAGCTATAAATGTAGTGTGGAAAGATAATGGTTTACAAGTGGAAACATCTTTGATTGGTATATTTGAAACTAAGTTTACAAAGTGCAGTGTTCTATTGGGGATAAAAAGTTGTGACCTCTTGCCAAAAGTGAAAATCACAAACCCACAATGTGAATTCAATCAGTTGTTCCATATACATATAATTTTTCCTTAAATAATATTTTTAGGAGCGATTAATCTTCCAGAAATGTTAGGATAGGCTGTAGGACATGGCTATTCTCATTCATTATTCACATGTTAATGAAGATGGATGTCAAGTTAGACTGGTTTCCACTAATTCATCTCTGAATCAGATTAGATCATAATTTGTGAATCTACGATCCATCATCTATCAACAGTTAACGTTATAGTGATCGCTGCTTTATGCTACATGTTCTCCTTGGGAGGAAGAGGATTTGATGAAGGCCGTGCTACAATCAGTTTTAAGGCAATCTAGAAAACTAACGAAAATATGTATTAATTCATTGTTTCATCAAATAACTGACTCACATCTGCAAAATAATGACTACGGTGAATAATTCTGTTGGAGAGCATCACAGAGCATTAACAGTCCAGATTACATAATGTGTTACATTTAATACAGAAATTGTGAATGAGACGTTAACCTGATTCGGTTTTACCCGCCATCCGTACACACTATGACACTAACTGAGCTCACAAAGCCATTTCCAGAACTGTGACCCTTTCTGTTCTGTTAGTGTGATAATGACAAACAGGCTGACTCTGACGGGTGTCCAACCTCAATCACACATTGTACAGTTTTGTTCCATCGCCTCTGACATTCCAGCACAACCACATGATCACTCTAAAGTGTGACAAACTCAGGATTGTCTTGCATTTATAGAAACATTGATTACCTGTTCCTCAATTATATTTGCCGACATTTATAGTTATATTTTATTGACTGAAAACAAATATTCAACTCTTAAGCATATAAATTATGAACCCATATTCACAACAGTGAGCCCTCAAAGAACTGAACTCAATGACATTACAGCTTGTTTTGGTTTCAGTTCTGAATGCAGGACAGGATGGTTATGGCTGATGGAGGTCAAACATCTCAGCCATCGCACATCTCTGTAGGAATTATTCAGGATCGCGTCCGAGAACGCAGAATGAATAATGCCTCATTCACAGCCCTTTCCTCCATCATCATTTCTGAAGTAAAGAGGTTTGCGCATGGTCGTACGTTATGTAGCACCATTTACAACTCCTTCGATAATGAAGACATCTGTGTCCATATACGCTGAGACAACACCGAATTTGGGCTGACAATTGGAAAGTAACATTAACATCCAACAAGCACCAGCTAACAACTGTCTCGAAAATGAGAACCTACCAATTTCCCATTAGCTTACTATGACATTACCGTCACTGACTGCATGACTTGAGCCAACCATTGACAAGAAAATGAACTTGTCTGGCCATAAAACTGCTGTATGTCAGACACCCTGAATCCTGTAGCAATACGCTGCCTGCCACCCTCTCCAATCCATCTGCTCCATCCAAAAAGCCGAGTTCAGGGATGGGATGGAATGCTCTCTCATGGATCTGGCTGAGTGGAACATTCACAGAACTCCTCATTGGTTGTTTGTAATGCATAATCACTACATTCAGCCCTCACACTCTTCACCATGCATGACCAGAAATTGATACCACCTAAAAGATGCAAACTAGGAACACCCCAACTCTCTCTTTCAACAGCACCTCATAAACACATGACACATGACCAAAGGCTGCAGATGAACTGAAACATTGTCACATACAAGTTCCCTCTCAAAAACAGATTTCATTCCGAGTGGGAAATACAGTATCTGGTTGTACCATCACTGTTGCTGGGTATCATTTCTGCGATTCCCTTCTGAAAACTCTGGAAATTTCTGCATCCCAGGCATGACAGATATTCAAAAAGGCAGATCTCCAACAGCATCAAAATGGCGATTAGAGCTGGGCAATCAACACTTAAGCTTATGTTGCATGAGCACATTGAAAATAATCATGATTGCCATCTCTGCAAGAAGACATCTGTGATCGCAACGCGTGTTAGTGACCACAGGAATTTCCTGTACAGCACAGAACATGAGAAACATTCAAAGTAAAATATTGGATGCTTTGTGCTGAGGTATTGCTGGATTCAGAGCGTCTGTTATCCCAGAGGACAGTTCGTGTTATGTCTTAATTGGCTAATTCCGATGAATTTCTGAACTCTTGCGAGTATCAACACCAATAGACAGAGCCTTTTTGCCTCAGTTGTGTGTGCTTGGACCTGGCCTATGTGTTGGCGTTCCCTACTGCAGAAAACGGTGATGAGTCAAGTGAAGGATCTCTTATCTTCAAAAGTGGATCGGTTTTGGGAGTTGCATATTTGTGACAATCAACTCAGAGTCCGAATATTCATTTCAATGGGATGCTGTGAAAAGTGGAGAAGTTGTCTATTCTAGGGAGTTAGGTATGTGTGCGAAGCTCCATTTTCTGTTATTCATTCAATGGATGTGGGTATGACTACCTCAGCCAGTAATTAACACCCATCCCGAACTGCCCAGAGAACACGTAAGAGTTACCAAATTGTCATGTGTTTGGAGTCACATGTAGGCCAGGCCATGTTAGGATGAAAGATTATCTTCACTAAGGGACATATGCTAAGGAGTTTTTTTTTTCGAGACGATTGACAAGAGTTTAATGGTCACCATTAGACTGTCAAGTCCAGATTTTGATTTAACTCAAAGTTCATTGTCTGCCATAGCAGAGATTGAGTCGAGAGTGTGGTGCTGGAAAAACACAGCAGGTCGGGTAGTATCCGAGGAGCAGGAAAATCGACATTTCAGGCATCAGCTCTTCATCAGTAATGCTGTGTTTTTCTCCCACACAACTCCCGACTCTGATCTTCCGCATTTTCAGTCCTCACTTTCTGCTCTCATCTCCCCGAATGCTTGACATTGGACTGAATTCACAAAAACAGTATCTGATACCAAGCAATCATACAATGTATGGATCTCCCAGAACAAGCTGGGGCACAATTCTGGTGACCTCTATGGAGAGTGCTGCTTTCACTATGGGGATTCCTAGCAATTTGGGAGGAGGGTCTCTGTTCACAAAGAGAACTGCTGGAGCTTGGACTTCAGGCAGGAAGCTTTGCTTCATCCATGATTTCCAAACCGGAAATTTGCAATTGTCAATGCTGCCTCAATTCAGTTTTACTTGAGTGGGGGCTGTGGTGTACAATCTTTAACGTTGTGGGGGTAGTCCATACCAACTATTAACATTCTTCTGACTGCAGTGGCTATCCAACTTGAGACATGGTGTTTGGATTCTCTGCTGAAAACTTCCATGCTTCAGATTGTCGTTATGTTCAATCCTGCACAAGTGGGGTTGTGGGGGTGGGGGTGGTGTGGAACGATGTGGGGTGGCAGTTCGATGACCAATCAAAATATTTACAAGGATGTTGCCAGGGTGAGAGGAGTTGAGGTGTAGGGCGATGCTGAACAGGCTGGAGCTGTTTTTCCTGATGCGCCGGAGGCTGAGGGATGACCTTATAGAAGTTTAAAAAACCATGAGGGGCATGGATAGGATAAATAGACAGAGTCTTTTCCCTGGAATGGAGGGGTCCAGAACTAGACGTCATAGGTTTAGGGTGAGAGAGGAAAAATATAAAAGAGGCCAAGGGGCAACTATTTCACACAGAGGGTGGTATCTGTATGGAATGAGCTGCCAGAGGAAGTGTGGGAGGCTGGTACAATTACAATATTTAAGAGGCATTTGGATGGTATATGAATGGGAAGGGTTTAGAGGGATACGGGCCAGGTGTTGACAGTTAAGACTAGATTGGGTTGGGATATCTGGTCGGCCTGGACGGGTTCGACTGAAGAGTCTTTTGCCATGCTGTACATCTCTATGACTCTATGACTCTTTGATCATACACTGATTACTGTGACCTATACAGGCATGTTATCCTCCATATTCTCAATTTTACTTTGTCATTCGTCTATTCAAAATGTTCCAAAGTCATCCATTGATTTACTTGCTTTCTTGGACTGGTGTAAATCATGTTTTGTAAAATCTTTGTGAAAGTGTTAAATATTCTGCTGTGTGTAATATTTCCAGCTGGTGTGTTAGTCAAAGATGTGACGGATTTAATAGAACTTAGTCATCGAGTCATACAGTCATAGAGACGTATGCCACGGAAACAGACCCTTTGGTCCAACCCATCCATGCCGACCGGATATCCTAACCTAATATCGTCCCATTTGCCAGCATTTGTGCCGTATCACTCGAAATCCTTCCTGTTCATATACCCATCCAGGTGCCTTTTAAATGTTGGATTGTATCACCTTCCACCACCTTCTCTGGCTGCGCATTCCATATACACACCACCTTCTTTGTGAAAATGTTGCCCCGTTGGTCCCTTTTAAAATTCCCCCCTAATCCTAAACCTATGGCATCTAGTTCTGGACTTCCTCCACCCCAGAGAAAATACCTTGTCTCTTCACGCTATCTCTGCTCTTCATGATTTTATAAACATCTATAAGGTCACCCCTCAGCCTCGAACATTCCAGGGAAAACAGCCCCAACTTATTCAGACTCTCCTTACAGTTCAAATCCTCCAACCATGGCAATAGTCTTGAAAGTCATTTCTGAATCTTTTCCAGCTTATTCCTGATGAAGCGATTTTGCGTGAAACGTCAATTATCCAGCTCCTCGGACACTCCCTGATTTGCTATGCTTTTCCAGCACCACACACTTAACTCCTATGTTCACATCCAAATCATGCAAGGCCATAATGAAATGGTAGGGAAGAATGTCAGAAACAACACGAACTGACAATGGGAATGATCCTGCGTGACTGAGCTGTGTTCGCTTCTCGACTCTCTCTCTCAGTTTTTCCGATTACCCAGCTCCTTCTCCGAATTAAGATGCTCCTTAAAATTTACCTCCTGGAACAATTATTGCCAAATGAGCTAATATCACCTTCTATGGGTCAATGTAAGTTGATATGATATACGTCTTTTTAAGTACGTTTCTAGAGACATAGAGTTTTATACCATTGAAACAGGGCATTTGGTCCCAATCATCCATGCCAACCAGATATCCTGATTTAATCCGATACCATTTGGCAGCATTTGGCCCATATCCCTCGAAACCCTTCCTATTCATATATCCATTCAGATACCTTTTAAATGCTGTAATTATACCAGCATCCACCACTTCCTCGGCAGCTAATTCCATACAAAGCACCGCACTCTTTGTAAGAAAGTTACCCATCAGGTTCATTTTAAACCTTTCCTCTCTCATCTTAAATCTGTCTAGTTTTGGAATCCTCTTCACTGAAAAAAAAAATTGTCTATTTACCCTATCTATATCCCTTACAATTTTATAAACTTCTGTCAGGTCAACACCGCCCCCCACCCCAACTCAGACTCTGACACTGCAGAAAAATAGCCCCAGCCCATTCAACCTATCCCTGTAGCTCAAATTGTCCAAACCTAGTAACTCCTTGTAATTTTTTTCTGAACACTTACAAGTTTAATAGCATCTTTCCTATAACAGGGAGACCAGAATAACAGACCAGTTACTGTGTTCAGCCATTGCTTCCTAATCTTATCAGCCTTGCATTTTACACTTACAGGAACATCATACTTCTGAACTCTCATTATCACACAATTGAAGGCATCCCATTTGCAAACAGTTTATTCCAATCAACTTTTCAAAGCTCATCTTTATATCCTTAAAATGTGTCTTACTCCAATTAAGACCTTTAACTTTTGTTGTAGACTTACCCATTTTCATAACTGTTTTAATTCTGATAGTATTATGATCACTCGTGCCTAAGTGTTCCCCTACTAACACTTCAGTTACTTGACTTGCTTTATTTCCGAAAAGTTGCCCTAGTACCTCAGTGATTCAATCGCTCACTCTGTTGCCTCAAAGCAGGAGAGACCCATGTTTGATCCTCCCCTGCAGTGACGGAGCTTCCGTGAGGTTTGCATATGCTCCCTGTGTCTGTGTGGGTTTCCTCCAGTTACTCTGGTTTTATTCCACAGTCCAAAAATGCGCAAGTTAATTGGTTGGCCATTATACCACAGAGTTCAAGGAATGTGCAGATTAGGTGTGCTACCCAATGGGAAATATAGAATAGGGCTATTGGTCCAGGTGTGATCCTCTTCCATGATTTAGTATGGATTTGTTAGGCTGAATGATCTTTTTCCACACTGTATGGGTTTAAGAAGTTCAAGTTTTGCTCCTTCTCCAGCTGGAACATTAATGCATTGATAAAGAAACTTTTCTTGAACACATTTCGGAAATTCACCTTGATCCAAACCTTTAACACTTTGGCAGTCCCAGTCAGTGTTCGGAAAATTAAAATCCCATACTTTTACAACCTCATAATTCTTACATATATTTGAGAGCTCTGAATATTTGCTTCTGAATTTCCTTCTGACTGTTGAGGATGCCTATAGTCCAATCCCATGTAGATGACCATCCCTTTCTTATTTCTAATTTCAAACCGTAGAAGTTTACCAAATGGTCCTTCAGTCATGTTTATGCTAAGCACAGTAGGAAGTATTTCCTGAATCAAAAAGGCCACTCCCCCACCTTGTCCTGCCACTCTTCCTATCCTTTCCATAACATCTGAAACATGGAACATTGAGCAGCCTCTCTCATGCTGCCCTGAGGCAGCTTTCCGTATTACCTACAGCAGCCCAGTCCCATGTTCCCTTACATGCCCTGAATTCATTGGCCAGATCTGTTAGATCTCTTGCACTGAAATGAACTCAGTTTAATTTGTCAGAATTATTTGGTTCTCTGACCTGGTCCTGTCTGTTTTTTGTTCTAATTAACTGGCTCTTTTCTGATTCAGAACCACCCACACATCTCTTTCTATTTTCATTGTTATGTAGGAAGTCCTTATCCCCATCTCTAAAAGTGTACATGCTCTTGAATTAGAACTATTAGATCTTCCCACCAGGTTATAGGTCCCTTTCCAGTTCAGGTGAAACACACCTTTTTGAACAGGTCGTTTCTGTCCCAGACGATATTCAAATGATCCAGCACTTCAATCATTGATTTATCTGTCCTCTCCTTTAATTCCTTCTCTCATGAGAACTTGGCATCAGCAGAAAACCCGAGATTACTACTTGTGATGTTCTGTATTTTAACCTTCTACCTAACCTCATAGACTCACTCTGCAAAGCTTTAACCCGTTCCTTGACTATTTCATTCCTCTCAATGTGTACAATAAACTCCAGCTTCTCACTTTCCCCTTTAAATATCTGCTTCACACACTTTGAGAAGTCCTTTAAACTGGCATCAGAAAAGCAACACACTATTCTAGATTCACACTCACTGCTGGAGAATCTCCTGTCTGTGCCCCTGACAGCAGAGCCCACAATAACATTTATTCTTTTAAATCTTGACGGACTCGTTTAACGCAAGTTTTATTCTTCGTGCCCAAGGCCTGGCTATTATTTCAATTTACCTTTGAGAGACTATCTCTTTCAACAGCACCTGAAACAGAACAGAGAGAGGAATAGCTGCAGGAGAGTTCTGAACGACCCTTTTCTCTTTCCTGACAATCGTCTACCTGACTGTTCCTGATGTGTAATCACTTCTGTCAATCTACTCGTCGTCACACTCAGCGTCTCCTCTATGTCTTGAAAGACATTAAGTCTAAAATGAGCAACCTCTCAACTGCACGTTATATCTAAAAGCACAATGGTTTTCCTAAACCACAGATTTAATACAGAACATGCAAAAAAAAGTAATGAAAAGTAATTTTAATATTAAAAATAATTCAGAGTTAACTTTACAAATGAAAAACATATTCTCAAATAATCAAGTGCTCGGTTGGTCAATTAACTCGGAGTGGTTGTTTGGTTAGCTCAGATGGTTAAAGCATCGTCATAGTTACACCAAGGTCGTGGGTTCAATCCCCACACTGATCCGGTGTGCTCTTGCAGTTTGCGACTCAGCGATGCTCGCCCTGTCGAAGTTGGCCTTAGATTACTGGTTCGGGGGAAGTAGGGGCAATTATAAACAAGATGGTCTACATCTGAACCAGACTGGAGCCAATGGCTTTCGGGGAGTTTTCGCTATTACTGGTGGAGAGGTTTTATACGAATTAGCAGGAGGCTGGGAACCAGGAGAGAAAACAAGTAGGGAGTGAAGTGGAGACTGGAGACTGCAAGGATCCTGAAGATAGCGTTAATTAAGGGAAGGGTAGTCAGAGAGCAGATGAATGCAAAAGAACTGGTAGCCTGAAATGCACCTACCTTAATGCAAGTAGTATAGTGTGTAAGGCAGATGAACTTAGGGCTTGGATTGGTGCCTGGGAGTATGACGTTATTGCAATCACAGAGACTTGGTTGAAGGAAGGGCATGATTGACAATTAAATATTCTAGAATATGGACGCTTCAGACAGGACAGGGAGGGAAGTAAAAGGGGTGTGGAATTGCATTGCTGGTCAGAGATGATATCATGGCTGGACTAAAGGAGGACACTATGGAGGTCTTGGATAGTGAGGCATTATGGGTGGAGCTGAGAAACATGAATTGTGCAGTTACATTGTTGAGTCTATATTACAGGCCTACTAACAGTGAGCATGAGGTAGAAGAACAAATAGGTAAATAGATTATGGAAAGATGTAGAGACAATAGGGTAGTGGTGGTGGGAGATTTTAATTTTCCCATCATTGACTAGATGCACTCAGCGTCAGAGTTCTGGATGGTGTAGAATTTGTTAGAAGCGACCCGGAGAGTTTTCTGGAGCAGTATGTCAATAATTCAATTAGGGAAGGGGCCATATTGGACCTGGTACTGGGGAACGAGCCAGGACAGTTCGTAGAAGTTGTGGTGGGGGATTTGTTTGGGAAAAGTGACCACAATTCTGTAAGTTTTAGAATTCTCGTAGAAAAATATGAGAGTAGTCCTAAGGGAAGAGTACGAAGGCCAAGGCCAAGGCCAAGGCCAATTATATTAAAATTAGGCAGGAGCTGGGAAGTGTGGATAGGACACAGGTATTTGAAGGGAAGACCACATTTGAAATGTGGGAGGCTTTCAAGGATAGGTTAAAGATAGTGCAGGATAGGTATGTCCCGGTGAAGGCAAAGGAGAGGAAGGGCAAGATTCGTGAGCTGTGGATGACAGGAGAAACTGTGCAATTAGCCAAGAGGAAAAGAGAAGCGTACATAAGGTCCCAGCAGCTAAGAACAGAATGGGCCCTGGAGTAATATCGGAAGAGTAGCACAAGTCTTAAACGAGGAATCAAGCGGGCTAAAAGGGGTCATGAAATACCTTTAGTGAGCAGAATTAAGGAGAATCCCAAAGCATTTTCTTCTTATATAAGAAACCAGTGGGTAGCTAGAGAAAGGTTTGGTCCATAAAAGATAACGAAGGAAGGTTGTTTGCCGCACCTGAGAGAATTGGTGAAACTCTGAATGATAACTTTGCGTCAGTGTTCACTGAGGAGAGGAACGTGTTTAATGTTGAGATTAGAGATAGAAGTTTGATTAGTCTAGATCACGTAGTGAAGATGTGTTGGGTAGGCTCGTGGTCATTAAGGAGGACAAGTCCCCAGGACCGGATGGGATCTATCCTAGGTTGCGGAGGGATGTGTGACAGATATCTTTGTGGCGTCCTTAATTACAGTTGAGGTGCCGGAGGACTGGAAGATTGTTCATGCTGGCCCCTGTACAAGAAGGATAGTAGGGATATTCCGGGTAATACAGACTGGTGAGCCTGACGTCTATGGTGAGAAAGTTGCTGAAGAGGGTACTAAGGGATAGGATCTATTTAGATTTAGAAAAGGTTGGTTTATCAGTGATAAGCAGCATGGTTTTGGTTTTGTGCAGGGGAGATCATGCCTTACCAACTTAATAGAGTTCTTCGAGGAAGTGACCAAGTTGGTAGATGAAGGAAGGGCTGCTGATGTAATATACATGGACTTTAATGAGGCATTTGATAAGCTTCCCCATGGTAGACTAATGGAGAAAGTGAATTCACATGATGTGCAGGGTGTTCCAGCTAGGTGGATAAAAAAATGGTTGAAAAAGAAGAAACAGTGAGTAGTAGTTGAAGGGAGTTTCTCAAAATGGAGAAAGGTGACGAGTGGTGTTCCATAGGGGCCAGTGTTGGGGCCACTGTTGTTTGTGATATATACAAATGATCTGGAAGAGGACACTGTTGGTATGATCAGCAAGTTTTAAGATGACACGAAGATTGGTGGAGTAGCAGAAAGCATAAGGAACTGTCAAAGAATACAGGAGAATATAGATAAACTGGAGAGTTGCGCGGAAAATTGGCAGATCGATTTCAATCCAGACAAATGTGAGGTGATGCATTTAAGTAAGACTAATTCTAGTGCGAATTATACAATGAATGGATTAGCCTTGGTAAAGGTTCTTGGGCAGAGAGATCTGAGATTGCAGGTCCATTGGACACTGAAGGTTGCTGCACTGTGCCTTCATTGCACGAGGTTTGAGTATAAGAGCTGGCAAGTCATGTTAAAATTGTACAAGACATTGTTTCGGCCGCATTTACAATACTGTGTACAGTTCTTGTCGCCACATTACCAAAAGGATGTGGACGTTTTGGAGAGGGTGCAGAGAAGATTTACAAGGATGTTGCCTGGTCTGGAAGTTGCTAGATATGAAGAGAGGTTGAGTAGGTTATGTTTGTTTTCATTGGAAAAAAGGAGATGGGGGGACTGATTGAGGTTTACAAAATCCTGAAGGGTGTAGACAGGTTGCATAGAGAAAAGTTTTTTCCCAGTGTGAAGGATTCAATAACGAGACTTCACACTTTCAAGGTGAGAGGTGGAAATTTTAAGGGATTATACACCGCAAGTACTTCACACAGAGGGTGGTGGAGGTTTGGAATGCACTGCCAGCAGTGGTAGTAGAGGCAGGCATGTAGATTCATTTATGATGCGTCTGGACAGATGCATGAGTAGGGAGTAAAGGGATACAGATGCTTCGGAATTGACCGACAGGTTCAGACAGTAGATTTGCATTGGCTCAGGCTTGGAGGGTCGAAGGGCCTGTTCCTGAGCTGTATATTGTCTTTGTTCTTTGTTCCTTATTTATATAATATCACAGTGCCCTTTGTGAAACCCTTCGGCTATTAAAGGAAGTTTGACTCATAGAGAATATCGCATTACAGCGCGGTACATTCCATTTATGGGACCACTCGGCTAAAAGAGAAAGTTACACTGATAGAACACAAAACATTACAGCGCAGGACAAGTCCTTTATGGAAGCACTCAGCTAATAAAGGAAGTTAGGCTAATGCACCATAGACATGGTGCTCTGGTTTCCTCCCACAATCCAAAGATGTGTAGGTCAGGTGAATTGGCCATGCTAAATTGCCCATAGTGTTGGGTGAATTAGTCAGGGTTAAATATAGGGCAGGGGAATGGGTTTGGGTGGGTTTCTCTTCAGAGGGACGATGTGGGCCGAGGGGCCTGTTTCCACACTGTAGAGACCTAAACCCAAATAGCCCTCAATTTCATACCTCTGCATTTTCTGCAATAGCCTACCGTGGGCAATGTTATCAAAAGCATTACTGAAATCTATACAAAACACATCAACCGCTTTACCCCATGCATCTGTTAGGCCACATTCTCAAACAACTCAATACGTTCTTCACAAAACCGTGTTGACAATCCCTAATCAAACTATTCCTTATTAGAGTATTATAAATACAGTAATGGTCGCTGACCCCAAAGTGTTCCCCACTGATACCTCAGTCACCTGCCCTGCCTTATTTCCCAAGAGTAGATCAAGTTTTGCAACTTCTCTAGTAGGTATATCCACATATTGAATCAGAAAATGTCCTTGTTGTTGTGGTTCTGTTTGCCGAGCTGGGAATTTGTGTTGCAGATGTTTCGTCCCTTGTCTAGGTGACATCCTCAGTGCTTGGGAGCCTCCTTGTACATACTTAACAATTATCTCTCCTTCTAAACCATTAACACTATGGCAGTCGCAGTCTATATTTGGAAAGTTAAAATCCACTACCATAACCACACTGTTAGTCTTACAGATAACTGAAAGCTCCTTACAATTTTGTTTCTCAATTTTCCATTGACAATTAGGAGGTCTATAATACAATCCCAACAAGGTGATCATACCTTTCTTATTTCTCAGTTCCACCCAGGTAACATCTCTGGATGTACTTCTGGGAATATCCTCCCTCAGTACCGCTGTAACACTATCCCTTATCAAAAACGCCATTCCCCCTCCTCTCGTGCCTCCTTTTCTTTCCTTCCTAGCCTTTCTATCCTGGAACATTAAACTGCCAGTCCTGTCAGTCCCTGAGCCATATTTCTGTAATTGCTAACATATCCCAGTCCCATGTTCCTAAATATGCCTTGGGTTCACTGCCTTCCCTGTTTGGCCTCTTGCAATGAAATAAATGCAGTTTAATTTATTATTCCTACCTTGGTCTCTGCTTTGTCCCTGCCTGCCCTGACTGTTTGACTCTCTTCTTTCTCAACTGTACCAGTCTGAGATTGATCTCTTTCCTCAGTATCTCCCTTGGTCCCATCCCCCCCACCTCACCAGTTTAAATCCTCGCGAGCAGCTCTTGCAAATCTCCCTGCCAGTATATTAGTTCCCTTCCGGCTCAAGTGCAATCCGTCCCTCTTGTACAGGTCACTTCTAATCCAGAAGAGATTCCAATGATCTAATAATGTGAGTGCTTCTTTCATGCACCAACTCCTCAGTGTGCGTTCATCTGCTCTTTCCTCCTATTCCAATCCTCACTAGATTCTCGCATCGGGAGTGATCCAGATATTACTACCCTCAAGGACCTCCCTTTTAAATTCCTACCTAACTTTCAATATTCCCTCTTTAGAATCTCATCACTTTCCCATCCTATGTCCATGGTTCCAATGTGTACAATGACCTCCTGCTAATCCCTCTCCCTTTTGAGAATATTCTGCACCCTGTCTGATACATCCTTGATCCTGGTACCAGGCAGGCAGCACACTATCCTGATTTTACGCTGCTGGCCACAGAAATGTCTTCCTGTGCCTCTTCCTCTAGAATCCCCAAACACAATTAATCACTTGTCTTCGGGAATCCGACGTACACCTCATTATTTTAGAGCCAGTCTCGGTACCAGAAACTGGGTCATGCTGCATTCCCCTGAGAAACCATCCCTCTCAACGTTTTCCAAAACAGCATACTTGTTTGAAATAGGCATAGCCACAGGAGACTCCTACACTACCTGCCTACCTCTCTTATCTTTCCTGGAGTTACCCATCTATCTGACTGCATCTGTGGTTTTTCTCCCTACCTATAACTGCGATCCATCACACCCCCTTATTCCTGTAAATGCATCATTGCCTTTAACTGTTGCTCTGACCAATATATTCGATATGATAGGATTCACAACTAAAGACATTTATTACAGATGTAATCCCCTGTAACACATAAAATCTCTTGAAATTCTCACATCTACAGAACCAGAAAATAGCACCGTCTTATTGTTCTACAAAACACTGTTCCAAGCTAACTTCATACTCATGGCTTATATTTTTAAAGCGAAATCAAGAGATTGATCTCAATAAAACACCTAAGCAGGAAAGCATCCACTCTACTCTTATTCTAGATTTACAGCAAGGTTATACTTAAAACTAATCACTTATCTGTTTCTGTGCTGTGACCTCTCCCAAACAGTTTCCTCCAACAGCAGTTGTGAATTTCCCTGTTTGTTAAGTTTCCGTGGACACACTCCGATGCCCAGCAATACATGAATTCAAAGAGGAAAGGCAGTAGGTGACTACAAAATCATTACTCAGAGAAATTTAGAATGAACAGTGTGACAATGATTATGTGTGATTGTCTGACCCAAACTTGGAAATGAAGAAATTAAGTTTTTACCCATAAGAAAGCAAGCATTATTGAAATAAACTTTTCTGCATAAATCATAAAACATTGTATTTATAGAATATCGTTAAATCAGCAATGTAACTACATATTATTTGCACAAACCTAAATCAATAGGCGTTTTAACCCACGCAGAAAGTGGTATGTGTATGGAAAGAGCTGCCAGAGGAAGTGGTGGAGGCTGGTACAATTGCAACATTTAAAAGGCATCTGGATGGGTATATGAATAGGAAGGGTTTGGAAGGATATGGGCCAGGTAGCAGGTGGGACTAGATTGGGTTGGGATATCTGGTCAGCATGGACGAGTTGGAACAAAGGGTCTGTTTCCGTGCTCTACATCTATGACTATGACACTACATATTTTTGGCAAGACCCATGTTGTCCAATGAAAGTGTAAGTAGGCCATCTAGTGATTATTTTGTCGCATTGTCACAGCTGAAATTCTGTATAAACCCTTGTAGCTGATTGTATACTACAGAGCACTTCATTGACTGCTTCCCATGATATTTGTATATATATATATATCATGAATAAATTTGTTCAACATTGAAGATCTGTTTCCGAGATTTTCTTCAACACTTATCAAGTAAAAGCTACTTACTAATTGTTTGATGTACTTGTCTGATAACTATATTTTAATTGAATAGGTCTCCCAGACTAGTCTATATCTCCACATTCTCCAGTCTTCCTCAGTTAATGAATATTTTACTTTTCTATGCTGAATACAAGGTAGATAATGCACAGTATTATACTCAATCTGCTATTTTTGTTTACTCACCTTAACTATATGTTCCTGATGGAGACTCTTACTGTTCAACTCACCAATTTCCTTCTTGACGCTATATTAGTGTGAGTACAGTTTGTGATTATGAATGTACTTGCACTAATCTTTCATTACAGATTAGCGACCTGCAAATGACCCATTTTTCCTCAATCTGATTATCATCTTGACTCAATTCTTGCACGAAACTAACATATTAACCCCATCACCATGTGCTTTGAGAACGGGCTGTAACATTATAAATGTTCTTTAGAAATTCACATACGCTCCATCTGCAGACCACCCTTGATCCATCCGGCTTAATTTATTCTCATAGGTTATGGATTATTTGTTCCTCATGTTTTGCTTTTCATAAAACACTGTTAGCTTTGCTTCATTTCGAAATATCTTTCAAAAGCCTTCTTTAAAAAAGGCAGTGTAGCAATGTTTCCCCGACGATAATTGTTAGACTGACACAGATATTATTCCCAGGTTCTGTTTCCCATCCTTGTGTTGATGAGAAGAGTATTTTGTGGTAATCTCAGCCAGTGACAGGAATTGAATCTCTGTAAGTGAGAGGGATTGAACCCAGGGTTTTGGCATCACCGTGTATCATAAATCAGCTGATCAGCTAACCAACCCTCTCTCAGAAGGTTCAGGTCAGAATAGAATCAAAAGCTGGCAGTGCCATCCATCTGGGAAATTGAGGTGAGGCTGTGCAATTCAGAGGGCTGAACTACTGATCAGGATTAAAACAGCGATGTTGTTGAATAAAAAGAGGTTATTGTGATGTTCGCCCCTGGCAGGTAAAACAGTGACAATGGTTTGACTGGACGCGGGGTAAACACCATGACGACTATTTCACCCTGAGAAATGAGCAGGCATGCAGGATGAAAATATGTATTTCGAGAACGGTTAATTTTCACAAGTGCAATAATCGTCCACAACAGAATAGGTTGTTCTGAGTGAGAATACCAGCTGTTATTTCCCTAGTTTGGGAAGAAAGTTTTGGTTTAACTTTTTTTTAACCGAAGTCAATATCAAAACGAAAGGAGATTTAATCATCCTCTTCAATTCTTCCCTGAATTTGGTTTGTGTAGCTACATAAATACATGGCTTTGTAAAGGAGCTCAAATACATGAGAATGTATACAGATTCAGTGCCAATCTATGTTGGAGCTGTGTGATTTCCCTCGGTAATACGCTGTTGTTGTGAGTTTGCTGGTTAAAAAGTTAACGACTGCTGTTAGCCACAATAGGACAAAACTGCCTGATACACTGAACAGTAACATGATGGATTTCCTTCTGCTTTTCATCTCTGGATCAGTTCTATTCTCATTGCTGAGACCCCAAAGTGCCCTGCGGACTTTGCTGGTCACTAAAATACGCTGGAATGTCAAAGAGTTAACCCAGATTCAGTGGCAATATATGTTGGAGCTGTGTGATCTCCTCAGTAATACACTGCTGTTGTGAGTTTGCTGGTTAAAAAGTTAACAACTGCTGTTAGCCACAAAAGGACAAAACTGCCTGATACACTGAACAGTAACATGATGGATTTCCTTCTGCTTTTCATCTCTGGGTCAGTTCTATTCTCATTGCTGAGACCCCAAAGTGTCCTGCGGACTTTGCTGGTCACTAAAATACGCTGGAATGTCAAAGAGTTAAACAGTAATATCAAACAGAAAGGCAGCCATGTAACTAAAATACTTTTCAGCCCCACCTGCAGGCGATGTATAAAAGGCCATATTGGAGTGACAGCCCCTGGCAAAGCTGGAAATTATTTGGCTGGGGTCACAGGCGAACCAGAAGGGTATGTTCTCCAAAGGAATCAGGGTAAACAGCGTGGCTAAAATAGCAGTGACAGTTCTCATTGAGCAGTTGTAAAGAAGACAATAAACCACACAGATATATTCAATGTGGCAAATTAACACAGAGAATGAACTTACAAACAGCAGTGTAGGATAGAAATGAATGTGAAAAGTGATAACTCAAAATGTGATACACAATGACATTGAAAAATATCACCAGGCAATCTGCAGTTGCCATGGCAATCATGCAAGCCAAAATACATTTAAAAAGTCCACAATTTCCACTGGAGAGAATGGCGATGGTCAGTAAGTTTGCTGTAAGAGGGAGAAGGAAGCGATTGGAAGTGGAACTTCAATAAAGAAATATCACAGGAAATCACGTCATCGTCGGAGGTGATTTGACATCGAGTTTCCCAAAGATTTGTTTTTATAAAGTAGATGAACAGACTGACAACGTGAGGACCAAACGACATTGAAAATTTAATGTCTGTGCTCTTCAAAGAACATTTCTATTCATTTCATCATTCCAATAAAACATTCCGTTTGGACACAAACATTGCATTAACATTCAAGAGTTCATTTTTTTTTGCTGATACTCAGACTTGAGGAGCTGCACAGTAAATGTGCATCACTGAGTTTGTTTTCCCCAGTTCCTTCAGATGGATAAGTGACTCTGTAATGATGACTATTCCTGAAATCTGTGAGAGAAACACCATGACCTTCACTGTCCACACAAGAAAAATAACATTGCCTTACCAAGAACGCCAAAGGCTGCAATAACAAAATAGGAAATGTTCTTTATCTGGAGAATTGTAACCATTCTGTCGGGAAGAATTAGAAATTTCCCTCACGTTCTCTGGCTCCTTGTGAAATCCATCTGAGATCCTTAATTTCACAATTTCACATCCTTTGTAGATCAAGGCCTCTCCCTGAGAGTAAATGAGACCATACAATAGCTGTGTCTCAACAATTACTGGCAGGCCTTTAACAAACATGGGATAGCTAGATCATCGGGGGATAATTCCAAAGCTCAGGTCATGAATTATCAAACATTAAACCTGGAGAAGGGAGGATGAACCCAAAGTGTAGGGAATATTTTGTCAAGGCTAGATAGGTTATTGATGTTTTGGAATCATGCTAATTAAACAAAATATTCAATAAATTGTTCTTTAATAATATTGTTTAGTCCAAGAATGACAATGTAGCAAACATTCACACGCACACACAGTTTCTCAGGAACTTTGAATGCAAAAGAGTATTTGAATTTCTACAATCACTGTGTGTCACAATAACACAGGAAATTCACCCAGCTGGGTCAGGCTCAAGATTCACTTCCCAGATAATGAAAACTGTTCATGTGGACGTTTCAAACCAGGAATCTAACAGAGCAGAATGGAGAGAATCAAACAAGGACATTTGCCGTGAATGTATCGAATGTTTCCATCCTGTTTGGAATGGTGGGAAGTTGATGTCACAGAATCATCAATTAATACCGTACAGGAGAGGTCATTCTACCCATCAAGTCTCTGCCACGAAAACCACACTCATCCCTACACTAATCCCACTTTCCACACTAGGTCAGGGGCCTTGAATATACCTTGTGACCATCCAGTTGCCTTCTAAAGGTTGGGACATTTCCCGTCTGAATTACCCTCTTACACAGTGAATTCCAGGTTTCCACCACTCTCTGGTGTGAAACTAGTCCTCACATTCACTTATACATCTCCTGCCTTTCACTTTAAAAGTCTGCCCCTTTTTATTGACCCTTCAGTTAAGATATTTGACCATATGGTTGAACAGTTGAAACTGTGTGACTGTGTGACAGTGTGTCTCTGCACAAGGGTGTGGGACAGTGTGTCAGAGCATGTGACTACATCTGTGTGAGTGACTGAGTGTACAAGGACATGAATATGCATGGTGTGTGTGTGTATGTCTGTGAGACTGCAGTGCACAGTGTGATATAATGAGCGTGTCTGAAAGAGAGTGAGGGGGTGTGACTGTGAGGCAGTTTGATGCAACGTGTGGGAAATTGAGTGCGGGAAATTGAGAGAGTATGTGGATGTGTCAGAGTCAGTGACCGTGTGTGATACTTTGAGAACAGTGGGTGTTTGATATCGAGTGTGAGAGACTGTGAGAGTGAGTGAACAGGGGTCTGCATGTCATGTGAATTATTACTGGGACAGGGACAGGTTGGGGTTTATAGGCAGTTACACCATGGGATCATCGACACTCAGACTTTGCACTCAGATGGACACATGCCGGCGGACAGGCACAGTCTCACATCAATTTACTCAAGAACACAATAGGAACACTCACTCTCTGTCTCACGCACTCACAGACACACACAAGCGCAAAGCAAGAGGGTTCAATATTAATGCTACTAATCATAATAATAAAGATTCAGATATGGAGTTATTACACAGAAACACATGAAACTGGAACTGAAGTTGGTGACTTGCTCGTTGAAACCTACTCTACAATTTCAGAATTCACTATTCCCATCGTCCCAGAGTAACCTCAGATTCCTTTTACGCAAGGTAATAAATCTACCTGTAACTTATAAAGATTCATTGTACCCAGCCTTATCACTTTCTGGGACAGCCGGTTCCAAAGTTACACAGCCATGAAAACTAAATTCTCATCACTGTCCAAAAAGGGTGTCCACAAGTAATTTTAAACTATGTCCCGAGTCTGAACTCACCCACAAGGAGAAATATCCATTGCCAATCCACCATGTCAAGATTATGAGAGATCTTATACACTTTGATCAGGTCATCCTTAATTCGTCTAAATTCGAGCAGAAACAAGCCCAGTCTGTTCAAATATCCCCAAAGCACAAGTCACTCATTCAGAGTATTACTTCAGTAAAATCATGAGCGGCATGGATAACGTTGCCCACAGTTTTTCCCCAGGGTAGGAAAGTCGAAGGCAAGAGGACATTGTGAGGTTGGGCCAAAGGGCCTGTTCCCATGATATCAACCTCCATGACTCTATGACTCTGTGAGAGCCAGTGGTAGAAGAGAATTGGATTGCCAATCAGTGATCCCGGTGTCACCAAATTCCCTATGGCATCAAACCTATGGCTCAACTAACCATGAGACAGGGCTGAAAATGATCAGAGCACGAGGCAGCTCCAGACATTAACCCCATCTTCTGCTTTGGTGGGATCCAAATCCAATTTCCTCACGGGAGGTTCTATCCTTCAAAGGCCAGTACAACAACCTCTGCATGGTCACACGGTCATGGGCAAGGTGAAGGGTGCTTGACATGGTATCTAACCTTGTGTTGTACCTGTCCTGGGAGTGCACAAAGCTGAAAGTGGGTGAGGCTGAATAGGCTGGGGCCTTTTTCCCTGGAGCGTCAGAGCCTGAAGTGTGACTTTATGGAGTTTTATAAAATCATGGCGGGCATAGGGAGGGTGAATAGCCAAGGTCTTCGCCCCAGGGTGGGGATCACAAAACTAGAGGGGACACAGGCTTAAGGTGACAGGGGAAAGATTGCAAAGGGAGTTTAGGAGATACGGTTTCATGGAGAGGGTGGTATCTGTATAAAACGAGCTTCCATAAGAAGCAGTGGGGGCTGGTACAATTACAGCATACAAAAGACCATCGGGATGGGGATATGAACAGGATGGGTTTAGAGGGATATGGGCCCAATGCTGGCAAATGGGTCTCGATCAGTTTTGGATATCTGGTCAGCATGGACGAGTTGGGCTGAAGGTTCTGTTTCCGTTCTGGAAAATTCTACTGGGGACATACTGTCAGGACAATGTAGAGAAAACTCAACACTGATTCTGTACCTGTCTTGGGAGCACTTGATGCTGACACGAGGGAAAACAAGGGGACATTGTGTCAGGGTAATGTAGATGAAGCTCTACTCTGTGTCTAACTGGGAGCTGTACGTGTCGTGGTATAAAGTGCTGCTGTCAGAAATTAAATATACCAAACAACTGAGAGAGTTTGACACTTTATTTGTCACAGGACAATTCATATATTATCCCGAGCACAAAGAGACTCAGAGTCATGGCTTCATACTCGTCAGCATTGCACAGTGGGTTCACCAGATCAAAGTTGCTGATCCTTTAACCCACTGAAGTGGAGCCTGTCACTGATATTTAATCAGGATATCCTTCACTCTGCTGGCTTTCAAATTCAGATCCGGCAGGAAGACACTGCATTTTCCAATCTGAAATATACTTAATCCACAATCCTCAGGAATCGAAAATATCATAAACTTGGAGGGTCTTTGAGAAAATTGCCTTCACTTCATCTCCATCCCAAATAAGGTGCTCACGAGCATTAACCTGACTGATGTCTCCTCTCTCGGACCCAGAGAATCACTGGATAGCGATCAGGATTCCTGAATGATTTCCACTCTGTCTCTAACACAGTAATATCTGGACAATGATCGGGAGCAGGGATCCTGGTTTATCTCCTACCTCCATCCCAGGGTATCACTGGACAGTGATCAGACGCACTGACTGATTTCCATGCTGTCTCAGACACAGGGGTCTCTGGACAGTGATCAGGAGCTGGAAGCCTGGTTCATCTCTTATCTCTAACCCAGGGATCACTGGACAGTAATCAGGGTCAGTTCAAAGATGTACAGATTAGGTGGGGTGACCAGGCTGAATTTACCGTAGTGGGTGGATTGACCATGCATCCCCCTCAAGAATCTTTTGCTTTGTTTGTAGCTGAGGATGGAATTTCACTGTCCGTACACATGTTCCATCTGATGTATTATATAAGGCCCCGTGGTCAGAAAGTCTCTGATGTCCCTTTGTGGTACAACTTTTATCTGTGATTGAAGAGAATATCAATGAGTTGGACGGGAGAATATATCCTGTCACAGAAAGGTAGGGAAAGGGAAAGGTACCTCTGAAATAAAGCAGACAATGTTGAGAAACCGACAAGATTTGACAGCATTCAGAAAGAGAAGGGAACAGTGTAGGGAAGAGTTTGGGCTTTTAGCCTAAATTCCCTCAGTGTGGAATCAGAATCCTTCAGCCCAATAATTCCTCACCTACCCTCTGAAGAGTATCCCACCCAGACCCAGTCCTCTCTGACTAATGCATATAACATTCTTAGCAATTTAGCATTGCCAATTAACTTGTTCTTCACATCTTTGGACTGTGGGAGGAAACCAGAGCACCTGGTGGAAACCCACACAGAAACGGGGAGAATGTACAAACTCCACACAGACAGTCGCCCAAGGCTGGAATCAAACCTGGGACCCGGATGCTGTGAGGCAGCAGTGCTAACCACTGAGCCACCGTACAATCCAAAAAGTTATGGGTCTTCAGCAGCATTGACAGAAGTTAGAAAAGTATGTAGTTTTTCACCAAGTGCTGAAGAAAGAATGGGATAGTCTGTGAGACTTGGCGGCTGCAGACATGAAATGACAAAAGGTTTCATGGAACCAAATCCAAACGGATTGGTAATTGGTTCATTAATGAACACAAGGACCCAGACAAATGGAGCAGCAGGAGACTTTCCCGTTCAGTCTTTTCAACCAGTTGTATAGTAGTGGCTGATTTTAAACTTCAAATCCTGCCCCCTCCCCCATACCCTGTGATTACCCGAGGCACCAGCAATCTGTGTATTCCAATCTGAAATGTACTCAGTGAGGCAGCATCCACAATCCTCAGCAATAGAAAATATCAGAGGCTTGGAGACTCTTTTAGAAAATTGCCTTTGCTACATCTCAGTCTCACAGAAGATGCTCCTTATCCCGAGATTGTCATTATGTTTCAGATTCCCAGACCAGGGGAAGAATACTCAGCATTTACTGGATCAAGCCTCTGTCCTTGGGAATCTGATACAGTTCAATCAGATCACTTCTCTATTTTCTGATCCCTGAGAATATGAACCCACAACAGTAACCCTGGCACCAAATAAGGAAACGGCTTTTGTAATTCATTCATGGGTTTGTCGTATTTCTTATTGGGTAGCATTTGTTGCTCATATATAGTTGATCCGGAGAAGTGTCCTGAACTGCCTTCCTGAACTGCTGCTATCCATTTGGTGCAGGTAAGCCGACAATGATGGAAGGGAAGGACACTCTACTAATTGTATCTGTGCAATCTGAAAAAAAAAACTCAACAATTCCAATTATGTCTTCCATGCATGAACTAGTACTCAATTCATGCTCATCGATTAATCCCAAAATTATGAGTTGCTATTTTCTAGAATAACTTCTAATAACTTATATTACTGAATGCCTTCTGAAAATCCAATTCTCCAACATTTCCCAATTCCCCTTTATCAACACTGCTTGTTATATCCTCGAGCAAATTTGTCAAACATAATTTCTTTTTCCCAAAACCATGTTTTTGATTATGTTGCGCTTTTCTCAATGTCCAGCTCCGCCTTCCTTAAGAATGGATTCTCGCATCAGCAACAGATTTATGTCAACTGGCCTACAGTTTCCAGTTTCCTGTCTCTCCTCCATCTTGAACAGGGCCGTTAAATTAACAGTTTTCCAATCTGCTGTAACCCTTCTGGATTCGAGTGAATTCTGGAACATTTCAACCCTATGATACAGATGATCACATCATGGTGAGATGTCTATCTTTAGTCCAATTAGTTGATCAAATACTTTGTCCCTCGTGATAGAGACTTATCAGATCTTTCCTTTCCTTCGCACCTTTCTTAACTATAATAGAGTCATCGCGTCATACAGCATGGAAACAGACGCTTTAGTCCAACCAGTCCATGCCGAACATCGTCTCAAACTAAACTAGTCACACCTGCCTGCTCCTGGCTCATATCCCTCCAACCCTTTCCTAGTTATGTGCTAAGCTAAGTGCCTTTTAAACATTTGTAACTGTGTCTGCATCCCCCACTTCCCGAGGAAGTTCATTCTACAGACACAGCCCTTACGTTTTCTTTTTAATCTTTGATTTTAAATGTATGTCCCTTGGTCTTGAAATCACACATCATTGGAAAAGGACACTCACTAGTAACTCATCTATAGCCCTCATTACTTCATAAAGTCATCTCTGAATTTCCTACATTCCAGTGAAAAAAATTCTCCGCTTATCCAGCCTTTATACTTCAAAACTTTATACCCTGCAAAATCCTGATAAATCTCTTGTGGACCCTCTCTGACTTGATAATTTCATTCCAGTAGGAGTGCGATGAGAGCTGGACATAGGACACCAGAAGGTCATCACCAATGTCCTGTACAACCTCAACATGACTCCCCAAGCCGTATAATCAGAGGCACTGAGCAACAAAAGCAAGCGTGCTAAACGCCTTTTCAAGCACGCTCTTTGGGATGTTTCTAACATCCTCCAGGGTGAAGACTGATGTAAAATATTGGTTTGTTATTTGTCATTTCCCTGTCCCTCGTTATTAATTCCTCATTTTGGTCCTTCAATCAGCCCACAATTCCTTGCGTTACTGTACATTTCTTTTAAACAAACGTAGAAGCTTTTTCTATATGTTTATGCCAAATTATTTTCATAATTAATTTCTTCTTCTTTATCAGCTTTTCAGCCATCCCAGTACTGGTTCCTTGTTTTAAAAGAAAAGTTCCCAATTCTCTTACCAATCATGAGTTTTACTGCATTATGTTCATCCTTGTCATTGAAATTTCCTTTTTGAATGAAATCAAGTTTTACTGAACATTATGATCCACCGCCTTTCCTCATCATACTATCCCAGCATGCTTTATACAGCTTTTATCTCGATTCCTCTTGTCATTGCCTTCATTAAAATTGAGGACAACTATGATTCCTGATGAAGGGCTTATGCCCGAAACATCGATTCTCCTGTTCCTTGGATGCTGCATGACCTGCAGTGCTTTTCCAGTGCCACACTCTTCGACAGTGGCTTGAGACCTAATTTCCTCAACATCAAACATAATTTGAAATTCTTCTATAATGGAGGTTTTTAGAGATTTATAAAACCATGAGGAGCATGGCTAGTGTAAAGAGACAGGGTCTGTCCCTGAGTGGGGGAGTCCAGAACTAGAGGGCATAGGTTTATGGTAGGAGGTGAAAGATATAAAAGGGACATAAGGGCAACGTTTTCACTCAGAAGGTGGTGCGTTTATGGAATGAGCTGCCAGAGGAAGTGGTGGAGGCTCGTACACTTACAACATTTAAAAGGCATATAAATGTATGGCTGTATGAATAGGATGGGTATGGAGGGATATGGGACAAGTGCTGGTAAATGCGAGGAGATTATCCTGGGATATCTGACCTGCATGGATGAGTTGGACTGAAGGGTCTGTTTCCGTGCTGTGCATCTCTACGACTCTGTGACTCTATACGGAACGGGTGGTCAGTGGATTGATGTGTAATTGTCAACTGGTGGTTTTCCGTCTATCTGCTGGCTTGCATTCTAGATTACAGTGCCATGGTTTGGAAGCTGCTCTGTAAGGAACCTTGGTGAGTTTCTGCAGAGCATCTGGTCAGTGGGACACCACAGTGTCGGTGGTGGAGACAGGGAATGTTTGTGGCTGTGGTGCTGACCAAGCTACATTGCAAGTTTATTCTCCCTAAATATGAAGAACGCAACTGATCCAGATATGGACTCAATGTTTTTTGGCAATATTAGTTTTGTTAAGTCCATTTACTTTTGTTAAATAAACGCAGAAACCTGTGTGCAGCGGCGCGGAGAGGCCAACAAAGGGTGGCGTTGTATCATTTTAAACACAAGACGGGACACAAACTGAGATAGAGTCCAACCATCTCCCTTCATCTTTCCCAGATTCTTTTCTCTATGTGTGAACGTTTTCTGTCTATTTTTCCACCGCCTCACCTCCTCCCATTGTCAACCGTTTGTTTAAATTTCTTCTATTATGCCATTCAAAGAATCCATCCTGACTCACTCACTACTTATACATGATTTCAGAAAAGTTGGTTACATGTTGCGGAACCTAAGTTGTTGCACAAACACATTTATTTATGCAGCAACATTGTCCCGGTTCAGAGTGAGGATCAGGCTGTTCAATGAATTCCCTGCGTTATGAATAAATAAAACTCCTCATTGAAGCCCACAGGAGGATCTGTTATTTCCGAACCGTAAAGAAATTTTAAAAATTCACTCATGGGATGTGGGTGTCACTGGCTGGGTAAGTGTTTATTGTCCATTCCTCACTTCCCCCCCTTGAGAAGCTGGGCGTGAGCTGCCTTTCTGAACCGCAGCAGACCCTCTGCTGTCGGTAGACGCAGAATGTTGTTCAGGAGGGAATCCCAGGATATTGACCCAATGACACAGAGAAAACGGTGATATATTTCCAAGTCAGGATAGTGAGGCGCTTGGAGGGGACCTTGTGGGGCCTAGTGTTCATATGAAACTGCTGCGCTTGTCCTTCCAGAAGGAAACGGTTTTGGGTTTGGAAAGTGCTGCCTTAGGATATTTAGTGAATTTCTGGAGTGCATCATAGAGATGGTACACACTGCTGCTATTGAGTATCGTGGTGGAGGGAAGGAACGGTTGTGGATGTGGGGCCAATCAAGTGGGCTGCTTTGTCCTGGATGGTGTCAAGCTTCTCGAGTGATTGTTGGAGCTGCTCCCATCCAGGCAAATGGGGAATATTCCCTCACACTCGCGACAGAGAGTCCTTATCCCAGTGGAAGCAGAGAGTTGAGCTGGGATTCAGTGGATTCCCCATCGCAGCCAATCCAAAGGAATTGTCCGGAAAAATGTAATTTCCTACCAGGTAATTCCTATCAGCTTGGAGCCCTCTATAAGTCTCCAAAACAATCAGATCCTTCCCAGCGTTCTGTTGGAATTATATAGAACACTTCATCAGAAAATGGGCCGACGACTGGCAGATGTAATTTAATTTAAATAAGTGTCAGATGTTGCACTTTGAAACGGCAAATCAAAATCACTATTTTGGAGTGGGCATAACACTCAATCATAGGGTCATGGGAGACGTTGCTGAAGAAAGAGACCTTGGGGTGCAGGGTCATAGTTCCTTGAAGGGAGAGTCAGAGGTAGACAAGATAGTAAAGAAGGCGTTGGTACACTTACCTTTACTAGTCATTGCATTGAGCTTGGAGTTGAGATGTGATTTTGCAGCTGTAAAGGGCATTGGTTAGACCGCATTTGGAATATTGCGTTCAATTTTGGTCCCCCGTCTATAGGAAAGATGTTGTCAAACTTGAAAGAGTACAGAAAATATTCACCTATATGTTGCCAGATTTGATCTATCGGAAGAGGCTGAACAGGCTGGGGCTATTTTCCCTGGAGCGTCGGAGGCTGAAGGGTGACCTTATAGAGGTTTATAAAATTATGAGGGACATGGATAAGATAAATAGACTCTCCTCAGGTAGGGGATTAGGGTGTCACAGGCTAGGAAAGGATGGCAGTTTCCTTTCCTGATGGGCATTAGGGAACCGGATGGGTTTTCC